>NC_060059.1:9411729-9715094 GCF_020283565.1 Trifolium pratense
AAAAGAAGATGATTAAATTAAAAGCAAGAACAATAAAAACCAAAGTGCATGAAAGAATTTGCACAAATGAAAAATAAAATGAAACATATGAAGAAACAGTGAAGAAAAATCAAAATGAGAGTACAAAATGTGCAATATAATTGATTTCCATTTTCACAAACAGTAAGAAAACAAATATTCGATTTCCATTTGCTTTGGTTTAATATTATCATGTTGTGCTAGTTCATAATTGATCGACGCATAAATATTCAATTTGGTCCAATCAATCATACACTTAAAAAATTGACACTTCTCAAATTTTGTCTCTTTTCCTATATTGTGAGTGCATTGCAGTGGAAATCTACCATTTATCAATGAAAAGAAAGGGGAAAAAAAAGAGCACATACCAATTGCTTATACATTGCAGCGCATATACCTTTGTCGTGAAGCAAAATAGATATTAGAGAAACATGAAAAAGAGAGGAAGAAAAACATAATTGATAATGTATCAGTTATATTGAAGTTTGTGTTGAAGATATACAATGGGTTAAAGATAATAGAGAGAAAGAGATATGAAAAAAAAAACTACCAATGAAATAGTAAGTTGAAGGGAAGTTAAATTTTTTTTAAAAAAAAAAAAACTGAAAAAGGGTATATTTGGAAGAAAAAAAGGCTACACCAAAACAATGTTTTCCCTTTATTATTGTTATAGATTTATAGATAATGAAAAGAATTTAATTTATATGCACCGTCGGTGTAAAGTTATTTTGCACATGCATCCAATAATATACCGACACATCATGTATGGTAATTAAAAACACATGATGTGTCACATTCATTAAATGATGTGGCAACGTGTTATTGGATGCATGTGTTAAAAAATGTTACACTGACGGTGCACAGCAATTAAACTCTAATGAAAAATGCCACATTTCTGTCAAGTTCCACGCGCGAGGCAGGCCCAACTTCATTAGAATTATTTCTTCTTCCAACATTAATTTGACCATTCAAACAAAAAAAAAAATCATTTGACTTAGAAATATAGAATTGATTTTTTGAGTTCATCTATCGATATAAATTTTGTGAGGCTGTTTGAGAAAATTTATAAAAATGACTTATTACATTTTTCATAAGTTTTTTTCAACTTATTTTCATAAATTTTTCTTTGATAGACAGAAATTAAGATTTTTCCTGTTTCTTAAAATAAATAGAATACTAAAATTTTAGTATATAAATGTCTAATTAATGTCACAAACTTTAGAAATATATAGACACTTCCATTTATTTTGGAGAATTTCTTCTGGAGTTTTATGTGTTTCTCGCACGTCCTACTGGTTTTTAACTTTGTCACTCCGCTACTTAAGTAGTGGTATGAGTGTCTATCGAAAAAAAAAATTAAAAACACAATCCGCTACTTAACTAGCGGATTGCACCAGAACAAAAAGATAGAACAAAACTTCATAACTGACTTGTATTAACACATAAGCTAGTATTAACAATAAAATAAGATGGTGTGTTTCCTTATAAACGTTGGAACAGTCCGCTACTTAAGTAATGAATGGAAAAAATTCCAAAATTTTGACCGGGGTCTCTAGGGGGCTCGAAATCTTAAAATGTTAGTGAATTTGAATATTTTTTACACATTCTATATTTATATATAAAAGGTTATGTTCGTTACTTAAATAGCGAACAAAGATATTTTAAAAATTTAGCTGGGCGCGTAAAAATACTTATGGGGTATTAAAAGAAAGTTTTTTTATTTTATAAAATGGAGAGTTTCTCAACCCAATGAACATGCTAATCTTTCTGTTGTCCAAATCCTACCTTTCTATGGGCTTTAACAGCCCCGATGACCCATTTTGCTTGTTTAATATTTTTTTTATGGTCTACATTATATAATAATGGTTTTATTTTTAAGGCACTATAGTATATAATAATGTAATTTTTTAGCAACCATAAATTAATAGAGGACTTGTCCTTAGGGACGGATCAAGAATTTATCTAACGGGATTATAATTTTTTTTCAATAATAAACAGTGCAATATATGTTAAAGAACAAATAAAAACTTTAGACATAGTCCTAAAATCTAGTAAAATTGTAAACATACTCATATTGTCCCTTTTGTTAATAATTTTATGAAATAAACTTTTTAATAAAGACCAAAATAACAACTCAGATACATAACTTGTGGATGTTTGTAATTTTTTTTTTGTCAATTAGCTTGGTGACTAAAAGTTCCACTTTAAAGGTGAATAAGCGAGTGTCTGGAGTTCGAATCCCGGATCATGCACATATAGTGTGTTGTCCAGGGTTTGTAATTTTAATATATTCAAAAAGTAGAGTGATACCGCCACATATTTAGATAACAAAATAATTGTCCACACTAAAGTTTAATCGATTACAATTAAATATTTAGATACTCCCAAAAAATTATAAAAAACAAATTGAGCCACTTGACTAGGTGGTTAAGTAAAGAAAACAGTTTCCACTCCATATCACAATCGATGTTTATGTTGGCGTAGCAAGAAGCATCAATACACACACACACTTCTAAAGCTTCATTTTTCAACTTCAAAGTGTATAACCAAATCATTCTGCTATATTCATCAACAAATGTGATGAGGTACTTGCTTCCACCAAATGAAACAACTTCAAATGGTCCACAAATATCACTATGAATAACTTGCAGCATTGCATTAGCTCTTTTAGGCATTTCAGACACAAAAGATTTTCTACTGTGTTTACTCTTTACACATATCTCACATATGGATTTTCTAGCATTGAACTTAGGCAAACCATACACCAATTCCTTAGAATTTAAATCACTGAGGCTCCTATAGTCAGTGGCGGAGCTATCCCGAAAAATTGGGGCGGGCCGCTACAAATATAAATCGAATATGCAAAAGAAATTACTAAAAAAAAGACATATCATATTGAAAGTCTGTCTAGTATGGATATCTCAAAAATAGTCAAAAGGTGGACCATTGACATGTTTATTAAATAAATTTTAAAAATATATTATGTCAAATGTGTAAACTTCATACTTTTTAATTAGTTTTTGTATTTATGTTTATAATATTATATGCATCTCTCTAACAAAAATTTAAATTTTTTTAACAAAAGATTTATCAAACATGAATTTTTATGCACAAACTCTATTTTAAATAAAAATTTGAGTACTTTTTTCTCCAAAAAAATATACTTGAATAATTCGACAAAATAAATTACACATTTTAAGACATCTATAAATTATTAAACAATAAAACATTAGAAGGGATGCTTAAAAAAATAAATTAAAAAGTATATTTGAATTCTGGGACGTAAATATAGCGGGGGTTTGAAACCCCCGCAAAATGCAAACCTGTTAAAGAATACTTGATTTTATGGTTTGAAACCCCCGCAAAACAAAATATAACAAACTACACAGACTATTTAGCGTGGGTTTATATCCGCCGCTAAATAGTATACCTATGAAAAAAAATTAAAAATTCTGGGGCGGGCCATGGCCCTGTCCAGCCCATGAAGGGCTCCTCCCCTGCCTATAGTTCAAGTGTCCATACCTTTTGTGTCATAGTTCTTCAACTTGTTCACTTTTAGTTGCAGATAAGCACATCAATTTCTCACTAGAAATGTTGCATTTATATGTCCTGTTGTTTGACAAAGTAGACTTCAACACAAGATTCTTCTTTGCATCAAACAAATTCAGTGAATTGCCTTCAATAGTCACTGAGAAACCCTTCTCCACCAATTGACCTATACTCATAAGATTGCAATTCATCTTAGGAACATAAAATACATCTTCAATGATCACTTTATTTCTAGTTTTGCCTCTGATTACTATGTTGCATGTGCCCTATGCTGCAAGTTTTCTACTGTCAGCTAGTTTAATGCTAGTTTTCTTGCTTGCATCAAAGCTAGTCAACCATTCTCTGTGTGGTGTCATATGATTTGAGCACCCTGAGTCAAGAAACAATTCTTCACTTTTCTCACTTTCATCACCTATAGTAGCCATCATCAATCTTACCATCACTTTCTTCTGCTACATTGGCTTCTTGTTGGTCCTTCTTGTACCAACACTCATCAACAAAGTGTCCATGTTTCTCACAATTATAGCATTTCACCTTGCTTTTATCAAAAAATTTCTTCTTGTTTTTGCATTTAACAAAACCTCCTCCTTTAGAAGACTCAACTTTGTCATCAGTCTTTGAATTTTGATCTTTGAACCACTTTGCCTTATCTTTTCCTTTCTTTTTGTAGTTCTTGCTACTATCATCTTGATATGTTATTGAGACCCATCAAGATTTACGTTATTTAATAAACCGTTAATCTTGATGTGTCTCAATAACATATCAAATTATTTTCAATTTTTCTAAATTTTTCCATGGATGATCTATATGATATAAACTTTGAATCCAACGATAAATTTTGTAAATTCGTATTCGTTATAATAGTACTCACGACTGATCCACCATGAACCACTTGATGAAGTGGTCCATATTAGAATTTACCCTATAACTATATGCCACACACATTTGGAGTCTATTTCACACAGCAATTTCTTTATGTCCCTTGCAAGTTTTAGAATTATATCTTCTTCCAACATTAATTTGACCATTCAAACAAAAAAAAAATCATTTGACTTAGAAATATAGAATTGATTTGTTGAGTTCATCTATCGATATAATTTTTGTGAGGCTGTTTGAGAGAATTTATAAAAATGGCTTATTACATTTTTCATAAGTTTTTTTCAACTTATTTTCATAAATTTTTCTTTGATAGACAGAAATTATGATTTTTCCTGTTTCTTAAAATAAATAGAATACTAAAATTTTAGTATATAAATGTCTAATTAATGTCACAAACTTTAGAAATATATAGAAACTTCCATTTATTTTGGAGAATTTCTTCTGGAGTTTTATGTGTTTCTCGCACGTCCTACTGGTTTTTAATTTTGTCACTCCGCTACTTAAGTAGTGGTATGAGTGTCTATCGGAAAAAAAAATTAAAAACACAATCCGCTACTTAACTAGTGGATTGCACCAGAACAAAAAGATAGAACAAAACTTCATAACTGACTTGTATTAACACATAAGCTAGTATTAACAATAAAATAATATGGTGTGTTTCCTTATAAATGTTGGAATAGTCCGCTACTTAAGTAATGAATGGAAAAAATTCCAAAATTTTGACCGGGGTCTCTAGGGGGCTCGAAATCTTAAAATGTTAGTGAATTTGAATATTTTTTACACATTCTATATTTATATATAAAAAGGATATGTTCGTTACTTGAATAGCGAACAAAGATATTTTAAAAATTTAGCAAGGCGCGTAAGAATACTTATGGGGTACTAAAAGAAAGTTTTTTTATTTTATAAAATGGAGAGTTTCTCAACCCAATTAACATGCTAATCTTTCTGTTGTCCAAATCCTACCTTTCTATGGGCTTTAACAGCCCCGATGACCCATTTTGCTTGTTTAATATTTTTGAAAATTGCTTTTTTCGCCCCCATGTTCCTCTTAAACCCCCCAAAAATCCCAAAATAACCTTGAATTTGGGGGGTTTAGGAAGCTATGGATCCTAGGATCCGAAATATATTATGTGTGGTTCGTGGGATCCGAAACAAGCCAATTATAGATGGGAACACGTTTTGGGGGGGGGGGGGGGGGAGCGAAAATTGTGCTTATACGTTGGTTTGGAGTCTACAATCCAAAACCAATTATGTTTGGATTCTGCGAACCGAAATGGTCACGAAAATCACAGGTTTGGATCCTGCGAACCGAAATGGTCACGAAAATCACAAGTTTGGATCCTGCGAACCGAAATGGTCACTAAAATTACAGGTTTGGAGTGTACAGTCCAAAATCAAGTTTTCTGCAGAAATTTTTTACAGTTTTACAGGCCGACATTATGCATGTTCGGAATTTGCTCTTTTGCACTAAATTAAAAGTTAAAAATAACCATTGTCATTACATACGATAACTTCAAACATAATCAAATAAATCACAACTTCAAACTCTAAAACGTAAATTACAACTTCAAACTTAAAAACAATTCAAGCAAAATGAGTTTGTCTTCATTTGGCTCCATCTTCATTTGTCTCTCACAACTACAGGATCATCTTCATTTGTTTCCATCTTCATGTCACCTTTTTCATTCTTCATGAGTTCGTCAAACTCAACCATCCGGTCCATAAATGTATCCTCCCAAGTCTCAGCCTCTGGCACCCTATGATTTTTCCATTCCTTACAAGTTGGAGGCAGTGGACACCCAACCTTCAATTTAACATACACAAAATGGTTTGGAACCATACCAACACACATAATGCGTGCAGATGGATCCAACGGTGGACGACCGCGCAGTGGAAAATAGGTTTCACAATAACCAATCTCGTGTTTAGTTAATAAAACTACAACGCGGTTGTAGGCCGTTGCAAGGATATGCCCCATATCTGATTTCACAATCACCATAGTAAATCCAGCTTTTATAGCCTCTTTTTTGCACCATTCGATCATCTCATCTCGGACCTTATACTTTTCACACTTAAAAAAATAATTGGCAGTGTTAACCAAAATATTTGCGGGTTCAACTACATTAGGTTGTGCAATGTCGGGTTCATCGATGTTCGGTTTCATTTCAAACGGAGGTTCGGCCATCACAAACCCTACCTATCACAATAAATTTCAAAATTTTAAAAAGCTGTCCAGTTTGGCATGTGGGATCCGAAATGGGTTCGGATTGTATGAGCCAAACGCGATTGCGATCATAAAACCATGAAAATTGAAAAAATTAACGGTTTAAAGTGCTTATTACCGCTTGTATGACTCCGATTGAGTATTGCGCCCCTCTTTGAGTGAATAAACGTTGCTTTCAAGTCTCTGATACGCCAAAAAAATCACCCTAGCTCCAAAGCTCCCAATTGAGTGTCCAAGTGGTTATGAAAGTGCAACTTCTGAAATATAGGCTATATAGACTCTATTCGGATCCTACACACCGAATATGAGCGTTTCCGGTTGGTAGAATCCGAAATGATGCAAAATTTTAAAAATCAAAGCATTTCGGATTGTACAGTCCAAAATCAAGTTTTCCTGGGCAAATCATCAACAATGTACAAGTCAGGCATAGTCAGTCAATGGCTTGTTTAAACTGGTTTCGGATTTTATGGTCCATATCAAACAAGTTTCGGCTTCCATACTCCAAAACCGTTAAAAATAAGGACGTTCGGATTGTACGGTCCAAACTCAGGTTTTCCAGGGCAAAACATCACGTACAAGGCAGACATAACCAGCCAATTGCTTGTTTAAACTGATTTCGGATTGTATGGACCATAACAAATAAATTTCGGATTCTAGAGTCCAAACGCATTTATAGGGTCAAAATGGTCACTTTGAGGGGCCTTGGAGGAAACAATGGGGGGGAAAAAGCAATTTTCAATATTTTTTTATGGTCTACATTATATAATAATGGTTTTATTTTTAAGGCACTATAGTATATAATAATGTAATTTTTTAGCAACCATAAATTAATAGAGGAGTTGTCCTTAGGGACGGATCAAGAATTTATCTAACGGGATTATAATTTTTTTCAATAATAAACAGTGCAATATATGTTAAAGAACAAATAGAAACTTTAGACATAGTCCTTAAATCTATTAAAATTGTCAACATACTCATATCGTCTCTTTTGTTAATAATTTTATGAAATAAACTTTTTAATAAAAAATATATTTGATGATCAAATTGATTATCTAAAAAAATATTTAAAGACCAAAATAACAACTCATATACATAACTTGTGGATGTTTGTAATTTTTTTTTGTCGAGTAGTCTAATGACTAAAAGTTCCACTTTAAAGGTGAATAAGTGAGTGTCTGAAGTTCGAATTCCGGATAATGCACATATAGTGCGATGTCCGGGGTTTGTAATTTTAATATATTCAAAAAGTAGAGTGATACCGACACATATTTAGATAACAAAATAATTGTCCACACTAAAGTTTAATCGATCACAATTAAATATTTAGATACTCCCATAAAATTATCAAAAAAAAAAAACTTGAGCCACTTGACTAGGTGGTTAAGTAAAGAAAACAGTTTCCACTCCATATCACAAACGATGTTTATGTTGGCGCAGCAAGAAGCATCAATGCGCACACACACTTCTAAAGCTTCACTTTGCTTCCACCTAATGAAGCAACTTCAAATGGACCACAAATATCACTATGAATAACTTGCAGCATTGCATTAGCTCTTTTAGGCATTTTAGACACAAAAGATTTTCTACTGTGTTTACTCTTTACACATATCTCACCAATTCTTTAGAATTTAAATCACTGAGGCTCCTATAGTTCAAGTGTCCATACCTTTTGTGCCATAGTTCTTCAACTTGTTCACTTTTAGTTGCAGATAAGCACATCAATTTCTCACTAGAAATGTTGCATTTATATGTCATGTTCTTTGACAAAGTAGACTTCAACACAAGATTCTTCTTTGCATCAAACAAATTTAGTGAATTGCCTTCAATAGTCAGTGAGAAACCCTTCTCCACCAATTGACCTATACTCATAAGATTGTAATTCATCTTAGGAACATAAAATACATCTTCAATTATCACTTTATTTCCAGTTTTGCCTTTAATTACTATGTTGCATGTGCCCTCTGTTGTAAGTTTTCTACTGTCAGATAGTTTAATGCTAGTTTTCTTGCTTGCATCAAAGCTAGTCAACCATTCTCTATGTGATGTCATATGATTTGAGCACCCTGAGTCAAGAAACAATTCTTCAGTTTTCTCACTTTCATCACCTATAGTAGCCATCATCAATCTTAGCATCACTTTCTTCTACTACATTGGCTTCTTGTTGGTCCTTCTTGTACCAACACTCATCAGCAAAGTGTCCATGTTTCTCACAATTATGGCATTTCACCTTGCTTTTTTATCAAAAAAATTCTTCTTGTTTTTGCCTTTAACAAAACCTCCTCCTTTAGAAGACTCAACTTTGTCATCAGTCTTTGAATTTTGATCTTTGAACCATTTTGCCTTATCTTTTCCTTTCTTTTTGTAGTTCTTGCTACTATCATCTTTCTTGTTGGTTTGAGCCTGTAGGGCTTGTTGATTCAATCTTTCTGAACCTCTACTAAGCACTTTGCAATTCCTCAATCTTCATAGTGGCTGTATCTTTTGAATACTCTATGGCCACCACTACATAGTCAAAGCTTGGAGTTAAAGACCTTAAAACTTTCTCTACTACCATTTCATCAGTGATGTTCTCTCCACAGTTTTGCATTTGATTTACAAGTGCAAGAAGTTTTGAGAAGTAATCACTTACTTTTTGATCTTCCTCCATCACCATTGATACCTATCATAGTTCTTTCCACCAAGAACCAAAATATTGGTTCCAAAACCATGAATATTCATCTTGATTCTTTAAGAAATTAACACACACACACACACACACACTATTGCATAACCTGACAAACTAACCAACTTGGTTTGTAACTAATTCGCTTAGTTAGTTGTAACCAACTTATTCAAACTAACAAACTAATATTCTAGTTATGAGATTACACAAAACTAACAGTTTACGCATATGTTTACCTCCCATTATGAATGGAGGAGAGCCTTTATTATCTTCATTATTCCGGCCATAAGTACTATTGCATCTCCTTTCAAACCTTGTATCGTGAAATCCAATTTAATACTCTCTTCGATTCTATATATAAGAAAATTTTAGTTTGTAGGTTGATTGTAGAATTAATGTCTTTAAACAATATTATAGTCTAGATACGAAATTTCTATAATGAATATAAAAAATAAAAACTTTCTTAAAGGATTTAGTTGATATGCACCGACGGTGTAAAATAATTTACACTTTCAACCAATACCAATCATGTTTTCCGCCACATCACCCCACTTTCTTGACATGACATGACAAAATGATGATTATTTATTGGACGATCATGTAAAACTATTTTACACCATCAGTGTATATCAATTAAACTCTTTCTTAAATATAGGACTAAATGGAATATCAAGCTTCAAAATTCCTATATGTTTAGCCAAGCATAAACCTTCATATAGTTCCCATAATTCAACCACATATGCTGTTGTAATACCCCCTTTTTTTCTTTTTTCAAATCCTCCTAACCATAAACCTTTCTCGTCACACAACAATCTAACAACATTCCGCTGCATTTATTGAGATTTTCGCCCTCCATCCGTGTTGAGGCTAATCCAACGGTTGGATTGCTCCTCTAAACACATGTTAATCCATTCTTTGCTCCCATTTGTAAAAAATATTGGTATAACATTTTTTTCACATATATCAACTTAAATCATATAAAATGTAATTTTTTTTGTTGATAATATAATAATGAGGGCCTAAGCCCGAAAAAGAAAAATTACACAAATCATTTTAGGGGTAGTAATCTTCAATTCATCGGCTGACAATAAATCCCTAATATGAGATAGACAAGAATTATAAAAAATAATTTCACGATTTAAAATACACTTAATACTCGCCAAGGCATCCACACATTTGTTTGATTATCTATAAGGATGAGCAATCATAATTTCCCAATCCAACTCCAAATACCACCGCATTTATTTCACCAACGGAAGCCCAGCCGGGCTACTTAACCTTCCAATTTTGATTACCTGGACGGCTGGACCCCTGTTATAGAATCTATATTAAGCTCTACAACCGTAAATCTCAATCTCCTTGCATACCGAACCGTTCAAGCACTTCCCACAGCTCCGCCACAAAAGCACAACTGACTCCCACTCCTTTAGATATATAAGTGAATTTTTTAGTGTGTGTATATATATATTATTTCCTAAAATATTTTTACAAATATCTTTTTATTGATAAATACTTTGTATGTTGTTTTTTTGGATAACCACTAATATGTGACGTGATTTGATTTAATAATTGAGTGTATCTGCAAAATAATTTATGATATACACAAATTAAATTATATTTTCTAAAAAAAAAATAAATTTATATTACTACTATAGTATATAAATATTTATTTTGTTTTTATTTTATCCCTCACTCCCTCAGACAGTCAGACACTTCCTCACTCATCTCTCTGAGTCTCTCTCTCTCTCTCTCTCTCTCTCTCTCTCTCTCTCTGAGAACCGCTTGAACCCTAACGTGTGTCTCTATACGTTTTTGAAACTCAGATACACACACACAGTGTATGGTTTTCAATTCTTCATAGGTTATGATGGCCGCTTCGGACACTGCATCTCGTTCCAGTTCCGCGGCCGATTCCTACATTGGTTGCTTGATTAGTTTAACGTCAAAAAGTGAGATCAGATACGAAGGTGTTCTCTATAACATCAACACCGATGAGTCTAGTATTGGTCTCAGAAACGGTATTCTCTTCAATGCCCTATCTTTTCTTTTTCTTAGATCTTTCGTATCAATATAAAAACTTGTTTTTTATTCGATTTTCTTTGTTATTATTTTGATTTTGGATTGAATTTGATCTGGGTTTCTTGTTGTTATGGATTTTATGTTGATTAGTTCAAATGGGTCTGTTTGTATTTGGCTTGAAGTTTTGTTTTAATTTGTAATATCGATGAATGATATTTGCTTCTGATTGATGTGTTTGTTTCTGAATTGTTGCATGTCAATGTGATTTTCATTGGCTAATATTTAAATTAACTAGGGTTTTATTTGGTTATGACTTATGAGATTGTTTTTTTGCTATGTTTTTGAATTTTGTTGATTGTTTATATGTCTATCTGGAGAGGTGGTGGTGGTGGTGAAGAATTGTTGTTTGGATGGAAACTTTTGATTGTTCTCGGATTTCATGTTATAAACGCGTATAGGGTTCGTAGGTTTTTCACTAGCAATGAGGTTTTGTCTTCCTGCGTATGTGTTGTCTTGAATGTGAATATGATTGTGAGTTCTTAAAGTATGTTACCTGCAATCTTTGGAGTGTTTTAGGTGCTTTGGAAGCACTTCGATACTTTGCTTGTGTCTTAGGTTTTGAGTTTTTATTCCTTCGTTGTTGTGTGCCATTCTTACTGGTCGATGGTTTCTGAGTGCGGGTCATTATTTTATTGTTGCGTGTCTGTTAAGATTTGTTTGTTCATTTTGAATGATGATCCTTGTTGTAACATTTACGATTGCTGCTTCATGACCTAGCTGTTACAGGTTCAGTCATGGTAATAGTCTCTCAAATTTCGCTCGTGGGTAAATACTGTAAAATATAACAGTGTTCCCCTTGTGTTCCATTACACACCATCTTAAATGTCTTTTTGTCGTGTCCGATTAGTCCAAAAGAATTGCTGTAATTGTCCAATTTTTTTCAACTAAACAGTTATTTTTTATGGAAGTTACATAACGATATTATGGAAGTGATTTAATTAATTATTAAAGAATGATAACAAGTAACGACACAGATTTGTTTTCCATCATGGATAATTAATTTGGGAAGGGATATGGATTATCGTACTTATTTCTATAAAAACGTGGCATGCGCATATTCTAGAACACAAAAGGAAAGAGCTTTAATATATATTCATGATTAGAGCACGTGGCAACCGGGTCATAAGATGTACACCACATTTTCCCTATTAGCTGAAAGACTATATTCATGATTAGAGCACGTGACAACCAGGTTGTAAGTAGGGTTTTGTAATTGAATAAAACTGACCTAATGCTTAGAAACCAAATCATTCTGTCTGGTTTTCTTGGCATGAAATTCGGCGCCTTCAGTTTGGTTTCTAGTTTTCATTTATCAATCCGATGCCAAATCACACTCATTTTTTGATGAAGATCTATGCTTGTTGTTCTTCATATGGAATCGTTCAGGCCAATTTATTGTTTCTGTCAGGATTTCTAGGCTAGTTTTTGTTAACTGGGCAATAGAAACTATGAAGTTAGGTTTTTATCGAAGAATGGGGCTTGGTGAAAAGTCGATCAATTCGAACCAAATCTATCAATATCGGTTCAGTTCTTTGATGACCTGTTTGATTCGTCGACTTTTCTGTCAAATCAAAACTAGTCCATTCGACGAACACCTCTACTTTTTGTAATTATATTATTTCCATAATTTTGTTTTGCTATGCAACTTGTTACTGTGCTTTTTTGATCGCAAGATGGCTTAATAGAGTGACTCTTTTTGTGTTGCAGTGATCTCTTTTGGAACTGAAGGAAGGAAAAAGGAAGGTCCACAACTTCCTCCCGGTGAAAAGATCTATGAGTATATACTGTTCCGTGGGACGGACATCAAGGTATCAGATCAGAACTTATACAAGTACCTTTTCAAAATAGTTACTGATCACTTCGGAAAGAATGGCATTAATTTCTTTAACATATCTTTTTTGGGGATTGCTTCATCCTTTGTAGCATTGTAATATTTGGTCATATTTGCAGGTTTTATGGCATTTATTTTATCTTAATCCTTTTGTAGAACGTTTAGTACTTGCTTGCAAATCGTATATAATATTAGTAGATATATAATAACAGGCAGAAGGAAGCGGATCCAGCTTTTATATATGGATATTGTCATTATATGACACAATCATACGGATTTGTCACACTGAAACATCTTTTATAATTCTTTCTGCAGGATTTACAGGTGAAATCTTCCCCACCTGTCCAGCCTACTGCACCAACAAGTACCGATCCAGCTATTATTCAGGTTGATGAATGCCCTTTTGAGTACAAAATTTGCATTTAATTATATTAATATCCTAATTTATGGAATTGCCTTGCAGTCTCAGTATCCTCGCTTAGTCACACCCTCTACAAGTTTACCTGCTGCAAGTGGATCTTTGACTGATGCTAGTCCTCCTACAACACAGCTTGGACACCCAGGGTCAAATTTTCAAGGGCCTTTGTATCAACCTGGGGGAAATGTAGTGTCATGGGGAGCTTCTTCACCTGCTCCAAATGCAAATGGCGGTGGGCTTGCTATGCCAATGTACTGGCAAGGATATTATGGTGCCCCAAATGGGCTTCCTCAGTTACATCAGCAATCTTTGCTTCGACCTCCACCTGGCTTATCCATGCCTTCATCTATGCAGCAACCAATGCCTTCTTCTATGCAGCAGCCGATGCCTTCATCTATGCAGCAGCCGATGCATTCATCTGTGCAGCAGCCGATGCATTCATCTGTACAGCAGCCAATGCATTCATCTGTGCAGCAGCCGATGAATTCATCTGTTCAGCAGCCGATGCATTCATCTGTGCAGCAGCCGATGCCTTCATCT
Organism: Trifolium pratense; assembly: GCF_020283565.1. Lineage (NCBI taxonomy): Eukaryota > Viridiplantae > Streptophyta > Magnoliopsida > Fabales > Fabaceae > Trifolium > Trifolium pratense. The sequence continues at coordinate 9,425,933 of NC_060059.1, forward strand.
GTGCAGCAGCCAATGCATTCATCTGTGCAGCAGCCGATGCATTCATCTGTGCAGCAGCCGATGCATTCATCTATGCAGCAGCCGTTGCATTTTCCCAATTTTAGTCCCTCTTTACCAACCGGGCCTTCAAATTTTCCAGAATTCCCGTCAGCTTTCCTCCCTGTGGGCACTAGTTCCCCTAATATAACATCTACTTCTGCACCTCCATTGAATCTTTCAACAACAATTTTACCTTCAGCACCTCCGGCTACACTAGTTCCTGAAACTTTTCAAGTGTCAGCTCCAAACAAGACACCAACTGTGTCACTTCCTGCAGTCACACTAAGTGCTAACTTTTCATCGCTAGCTCCTTTTTCCAATGGTGGTCCCGATATAAGTGCTGCAGCACCATTGGCCAATAAACCTAATGCAAGTTCAGGTCCAAGTTTGTCATACCAAACTGTACCCAAGCAGACAACTCCTTCAATTGTTGGTTCTTCAAATACTATCCGCACAGAACCCCCAGTCCCTTCTCTGGTAACCCCAGCTCAATTATTGCAGTCTGGACAAACTGTAGTAGCTTCATCCAAGCCTTTACAAACAGCACATAAGGATGTTGAAGTGGTTCAGGTATCATCAGCATCGCCTCCAGAACCATCTGTGCCTGTCACTGCTGAGTCTCAGCCACCAATACTTCCATTGCCAGTACGGCCAACTCAAAGGGTATTCTTCTCTTGCTCTCTCTCTTTTTACCATGCACAGACGCTTGCCCATATTTTGGTTTCATGTGCTTTTATGCTTATAACTTTATATATAACTAGCCTAATGGAGACTGGACTTTTGTAAATAGGCTAGATTATATCTGTGACTATTTGAATAGATTAACCTATCACCCTGAGCTCTATGGGCAGGTGCTCACTGTCCATCCTTTAAGCTACATCTTGTCTATTAGATAGCCTGCATATACTTTTCTGAGTTTTCTCCGGCCATTTACTATTTGTTCATTCTTGTGGATAGATTTTAAAGTAGGATTTGGCCTTATTATTGGTCTATAGTTTAATTGGCAAACTGTTATATATTATGCATGAATTGTGATGATTGATGAACCATTGAGCTTCCATTAGCTTGTTTCTGTTCTTACATTTGGATAAGTGTAGCCCTGTATACTGCCCATACATTAACTGCAAGTATGTGTATTTTATCATATTAAATTATCTTTTTATCATCACGTCTTTTGATTTTGGACTCCTGACCTGACATTTGGTTGCACTTTCTCCAGCCCGGTGGAGCTTCTACCCAAACTCCTCATCATGGCTATGGTTATAGGGGACGCGGAAGAGGAGGAAGAGGAATTGGGGTAATGCTCTCTATTTACTACGTAGTTTAAGACGATGCAGGGAAATTTTAGTTTCTCATAAGCATGGAAGCTGATAAATTGTTAGAAGATTTTGGAATTTTCTAACTAAAAGTCGGGACATAAAGAGTATTTATGGGGGAATATGGGTGTTATTTTAGAATATTGAAATATGTAAATCCTTATACTTACCATTGTGTCAAACAAATGAAATTTGCTCGAAGTATTTCTTGTTTTGTGCTTCTTATCGAGTTAGCAATTTAGATTAGATAATTTTAAGACTCTGATGGGACGATCCAGTTCAGGTCTTGAAAATTTGAATTAATGTTATGCAGGGATTCCGCCCATCTGAGAGATTCACGGAGGACTTTGACTTCACAGCAATGAATGAGAAGTTCAAAAAGGATGAAGTATGGGGTCACCTAGGTAAAAGCAACAAGAAAGACGGGGAAGAAAATGCCAGTGATGAAGATGGCGGTCAAGATGAAGACGATGGCGATGTACCAAACTTGGAGGTTAAGGTAATATTTTTACCGTCTTCTCTGTAACTCAATGCAGTCAGTTGTTAGTGTAAATGTACTTATGTTGTTACAATATATGACTGTTTTTCAATGTCTCCACAGCCTGTTTATAACAAGGATGATTTCTTTGACTCACTCTCGTGCAACTCGCTCAATAATGATCCACAAAATGGAAGGATTAGATATTCTGAACAAATCAAGATGGATACTGAGGTAATGTGTTATTATCACACATTGTGTTGGCCTCTATATATTGGAGAGTGGGAGGGATAATGTTTAATTCATTTTCTGTTTTATGGTACAGACATTTGGTGATTTTACGAGAAACCGTGGTGGATGGGGTGGCCGTGGTCCATGGCGCGGTGGTGGCGGTGGACGTGGCCGAGGTGGTGGTTATTATGGTCGAGGTGGTGGTGGTGGTTATGGCTATGCCGGAAGAGGAAGAGGGGGGCGTGGCATGTCTGGCGGTCGTTATTAGATGCAGGCTGCAATGCTAAGTTGTGGTGGTAGGGAGGAGGTAAGGAACAGAAGGCAAGCCACCCACTTAAAGCAGCGTTTGTTGTTCGTTTGAGGCTATGCTTCAATATTGTGATTTCTGTTGTTCTGTTTTGTCATACAATAAGTTAGACAGTTTTTCTGGTCCTGTTGACACCGTATTATTTACCCAAAAAACCTAGTTTCGTTTGGTGGATCGATGTATATCTCTACCATTTTCTTTATTTATTCATACATCTTGATTTTGGACAAATTTTAGGCAAGTTTCTTGCAGTATATTGTTTATGTATGTAAGCAATCAGCAAGTTTTCCATTTCCCGAGTTGAATTGTTTTGCATTGTAAATGCAAGTGACAATATTTTTAAGACGAAGTTATATACTTTGATACCTTATCTTTATTTTAAGGTTTCAATTTGGTCTATTTTTTTCTTATCTGTTTGGAAATGGTTCCTTATTTTGTAGTTATATTAATGTGTGGCTTTATTTTACCTTGTTTTAAAATGACCCATTCTGAGGTTCACAAATAGTGTTTATTAATTTTTTTTTTAATATTTTAAACACTATTTGTGAACTTATGAGGATTATCCCATAAGCAATGTACTGGTACATATCAAAATAAAATGTGTACTAGAGTGTTCACCTTTTCTTTACAACAAAAATACCACTTTGGTATAATGACCCTGCAAATATTATCAGATTTAGGAAGTACTAGGAAGAAAAACATTCTCTTGAAGTAATTTTGGTTTTTCTGTTTTCCTATAGATGTTGTGGTCCTGTGGATAGTTTAGGTCATTATTTTTTGGTGAACATTTTCACAGTTTTCTTTTTTCATCTATCATCAGCCGTGTCATACTATGTTTAATTGTCATTTTTTTTTTAGATGTACAATTGCCATTATTTTTAAATAAGTGATAAATGACAATAAATTTAGAGTGTTGTAATTATGTTTTACTTATATTTTTCTGCTTACCCGAAAGAGTAGAATCACGTTGATCTACCATGATTTTGCATATGTTATGGTAAACACATTGAAACAATGAAAATAAGAGTTAAAACTTTACACTTTGTTAGTGTATCTAATAATAATATATTGACACTTGTACCAAAAAAAATAAAATAATATATTGACACCTCATTTATGAGTAAAAATGCATAATTTTTTCTACAAATTAAATAATGTGATTATACATTATTGATTTTTCTCCTAATTTCAATAAACAATAATATTAATAAACTTACCTAGTACTATATTGTGAATTTGAATTGAGTGTGATACGATTGTTATCAAGTTCAAATTGAGAATAAAAGAATTTTCATATGTAGAATATCTTGTTATCAAGTTCAAATTGAGAATAAAAGAATTTTGGTACGTAGAAAAGGCAAAAGAAGAAAAAAAAAGAGAGAATTATTCGCGGCAACCTTTTTGTGTTTGTGTCTTTTTCTTTTAACGAAAGGACAAGAATGAAGAATGAACTTAATTTGGGTTTGTATTATGTAACTCATTCCATAAGCACACACCAAGACAAGACAAGCATGTTCTATTTATAGAGAAAGACCAAAACAATTAACATGTGATGTCATATATAATACTAATAAATAGCCATGATCATGGAGTAATATTAGAGCTGTCAAAATGGGCTAGCCCGAATGGGCCGGCCCGCCAAGCCCGATTTTTTCCCGGGTTCGGGTCTTGAAAATCCTAACCCAAATTATTTCCGGGCTTTTTAGCCCGGCCCGACAAAGGCCGATTAAAATATGGGCTAGCCCGAATGGGTCGTGGGCGGCCCGCAAGCCCGAAAAAATTAAAATTAAAAATAAAATAAAATAAAATATAAATATAAATATAAATAATTTGTTTCGGATGATTTGAAATTAGTTAATGCCCTAATATGAAACCCATAAATAGTTAAGGGGCCAATTGTCCAATTTAACCTTTTTTTATGAGCGATGCTAAACAGTACTTGGGGGCACTTGTTAAACATATTAAAAGAGGAAATCAAAGATAAAATTAATTTTGAAAATATAACTTTGTAGTAGTTTATTTTTAAAATATTAAATACACAAAATACAAGATAAAATTTCCTTATTAATATATTTAACTAGTATCCGAAGATAATATTTAACACAATATATATGTTTATAAAAAAATATCAAAAAGTCTGGTGTGGCTTTAGCCACACCATGCCCCTTAGTGCATCCGTCCCTGGCTGAATATATGCATTTGAATTTTATTTTCTTGAAATTTTGAATATTTTTATAGAGTTTAATTTCTCGAGTCATGTAGAATTTTTATGAGTGGAAGTTTTTTAAACGTGCAAGTCTAATTTTTCAATACTTAGTATGTATTTGAAATAGCGTTGCATTTTACGAAATTGCAGCACAAGAATACAACGTGGAACTTTAATTTTCTAACCTCTCCATTTGCATGACACATACTCATTGAGACGTATGATTAACACTTCAATCTCTAACCAAACACAACATTAGTGTGTGTGATCAGTGGCGGAACCAGAAAAAATATAGTGGGTGGGCCGAAAAATAATCAATCTATTTTCAAATTGAATTTTTTGGTACCTATATTTTCATATGTTACAATTTTAGTACCAACAATCTATATTTTTACTCTAAAAATTGTGATTTTTGGCCATTGAGGTGATTTATTGTCTCCAACATTGAATCTAAAAATGAAATATCAAATTTGACACAAAATTCAAATTTTTTTTGGCATTAAAATTCGCTATTTTTACAGCAAAAAAAGAAAAAAAAATTGAGATAAGACTAAAATTGCAACAAATGTGAAAATATGGAACTTAAAAAATTAAATATTAATTAAACATATTTTTTTATGACATTTCATATTTATATATGCTAGTTCAATTGCTAATATTTACACTAATATTTGAATTAATATGCGTACCGAGTTACTTATAATCATAAATAATAAACTCTAAATTAATATTTAGATTAATATTTGTACAAATATATATAATGAGTAACTTAAAATCATTAATAATACATTTAAATTAATACTCTACATATAAAAAAAATTGAGGTGGGAGTGGGCCGTGACCCACCTTAGCCCACCCCTAGGTCCGCTAATGTGTGTGATTTCTCCATTAGAGTTTAAAAAAAAAAGTTGTATTATTATTGTTGGATGTTGAACAAACGTTTAAAGAAATTACTAGATGCAAAGTTGAATGTTAAAAAAATTATATTTAAATTATCAAATTAATTAATAAATAAATAAATAAAAAGATAAACTATTGAAAATTCATAAAATAAGAGAGAATGGAATCAAGTCAAGTATTTTGTATGCACACACTATATAAGTCTTTATCACATTCATCTTTTCTTTTTCTTTCTAAGATCTATATTTGGCATAATTGAAGTGGTGAAGGAAGAATAAAAATGAATAAATAAAAATAATAAAATAATTATGTTCTTTAGAATTTGTAAATAAATAACAATAACACTAAATAACAATAACACTAATAATAATTGGTTCAATTTTCTTTCAACAAAAAGATTGGTTGAATTTTAAGCATAAAAAAATAAATAACCTCAAGGTTAGGAGAACGAAAAGGCAAAAGCATCAAAAGAAAATGATGAAAAATTAAAGAAAAAATAAAAAACCAACTAAGTTGGATTTACCTTAAAACGAGGAAACAAACATGTCATTGTTCTAGTTTAACTGTACAACGTTGTTTTCAAATTTCAATCACTGTTTTTTTTTCCTCTGTTGTGTTTAAAATATGCAAATACTATAAATTCTTCCACTTCTCTCACAAGATCTTCTAAACCCATTTGTCAAATTTTTGTCACTAATCACTTTGAAGTTTGAACCATGCTAGTTATGTGTCTCTTTGGTATCAAACATTTTTTGTTTGTAACTATGAGTATGTTTTAAGTTTTTCACTGAAAGGTGGTGAAGTTGAAAGTTAGGAAATTTCCTATAGATTCTGCATGTAAACCAAGTTTACAAATCTGGGTTTTTCTTAACTTTTGTGTTTGTGTCTGCATTTATCATAGCTGTCACTGTGGCTTCATTCTCAAAGAACCAATGGTTTGAACTTTGAAAAATTAAGTTATGGAGTTTGGTTTGGGGAATGGGATTAGTTAGGATTTTGATTCTGTTTATTGCTTAATGATAGTTAGGTTAGGACTTCTTGTTGCTGCTTCAATTGCAGCCTATAAATTTCAGCAGAATGTGAATGGATCAAAATTAGGTACTTATGCTAATTCAGCAATTTTTATATTTCAAACTTATTTCATATTTTTAGTTAATCATATATAATAATGTTGACCCTTTATGTTCATTTTCATTAAGAACATGGCGAAGTAAGGAATAGGAAACATCAAGATGAGGGCACAGAAGAGAAGCAGTCCACTTGTTCTACTAATTGTGTCAACCAGAAAGAGGTAAGAGTATATAATTAGATGAAATAATCAATTTTTGTTTTTATCGGAGTAAATCCTCAATTTGGTCTTTGAAATTATAAGCGTCGGTCAATTTAGTTCCTCAAATTTGTGAAATGGCAATTTTGTAGTTTAAATCGAAAAATGTCAATCGATTTAGTCATATTCTCAAATTTTGCACCAGAATTGTAAAGGTTCGGTGTTTTATTGATTTTGATGGATGTTTGCTACTTAAATATTTTGATGTAGAGACTAAATTAATTGACATTCTTTAATTTAAGAGACTAATTTGTTAAGTATTTTGTAAATTTGACGGACTAAATTGACCGACCATTACAATTTGAAGGACTAAAATGTCTATGTTCTTGTTTTTATGGTTATGAATTGTGATGTGATGATTTCTTTTTTATGTTTGTTTTATTATGAACTTTTCTTTACCTTTGAAATATGTTTTGACATTGTTTTAGAGGGAAGAGGAAGAGCAAGAAGAGGAGGTTAAGTTAATTAGCGGCATATTAAATCAAGCTAATGATTTTGACGATGAAATTCTATCTGAATTTGAAAGCCTTCTATCTGAGCAGATTGATTTTCCGTTACTTGCTGACAAGACCAATGAGGCCAAGAAGGATGGAGATAACGAAACAGAAACGGAAAAAACCGGTTGTGAATTAGAACGGTTGCGGAATGTAGTCGATGAACTAGAGGAGAGGGAAGTGAAACTTGAAAGTGAATTGCTTGAGTATTATGGTTTGAAAGAGCAGGTACCAGACATTGAGGAGTTACAAAGGCAGTTGAGAATTAAAACTGTTGAAATCGATATGCTTCATATGACCATTAAGTCCTTGGAGGAAGAGAACACTAAACTTCAAACCGAGCTCACATGTGGAGCTTCAGCAAATAGAGAACTTGAGGCCGCTAGAAATAAGATCGAGGAGCTACAAAGGCAGATACGCATCGCTGCTAACCAGACAAAAGGCCAGTTGCTGTTGCTTAAACAAAAAGTTTCCGGTCTACAAAGAAAAGAAGAAGAGGCTGCGAAAAAAGATGCTGAGGTCGAAAAGAAATTGAAAACTTTGAATGATTTAGAAGTTGAAGTTGTGGAGCTTAAGAGAAGAAATAAAGAACTTCAACACGAGAAGCGAGAATTAACTGTTAAACTTAATGCTGCTGAGTCTAGAATTGCAGAACACTGCAGTATGGCAGAGGTTAGAGTTCTATAAACTATTCAATTTATTTGAAAATTATTTGAAATTTGATAAATGTTGAAAAAGGGTTGTATGCTTCTTTCATGATAGCGACAAATTAATATCTATTAGATTTGTATCTTTTACATGTTATGAGTATACTTTAGTTTTAAGATGCATTGCCTTGAATCGCAGAATGAAATTGTCGCCAAGGCAAACACAGAAGTTGGAAGGCTAAGGCATGCAAATGAAGACCTGCAAAAGCAAGTGGAAGGACTTCAGATGAATAGGTTCAGCGAAGTTGAAGAACTTGTATACCTTCGCTGGGTCAACGCATGCTTGAGATATGAACTCAGGAATTACAAGGCACCTTCAGGAAAATCATTGGCTCGTGATCTAAACAACAGTTTCAACCCAAAATCACAAGAGAAAGCTAAACAGCTAATGTTAGAATATGCCGTATCTGAGCGCGGGCAATGTGATACAGATCTTGAAAGCAACTTCTCCCATGATCATTCTTCACCAGGCAGTGAAGATCTTGACAATGCATATATCAATAGCCCTACTTACAAATATAGTAATCTTAGCAAGAAAACTACCTTAATCCAAAAGTTGAAGAAATGGAATAAAAATAAAGATGATTCAAGTGCTTATTCATCACCAGCTATACCTCTTTCGATAGGCTCTCCTTGCAGGGTAAGTACGAGCTACAGACCAAGGAATACACTTGAATCCTTGATGCTAAGGAATGCTCATGATGCTGTAGCAATCACTACCTTCGGACAGAAGGAACACGGAACTACTCATTCTCCTGAAACTCCATCTCTTCCAAGCTTGAGAAAAGTTTCACCGAGTGATGACATTCTGGATTCTGCTTCGGCTTCATTCCAATTGATGTCTAAGTCAGTTGACAGATCTATGGATGAAAAATATCCTGCATATAAAGATCTTCATAAATTGGCATTAGCAAGGGAGAAACAACTTAAGGATAAGGCTGAGAAAGCGAGAGGGAAGAAGTTTGGCGACATTTCAAATCTTGATGAGACCGAGGCTGAACAAGAGAGATCGATATCTTTGCAACCAAAACTTACTCAAGTAAATGAGACGGATCAATCTGAAGATGGTAAGAGTTTTGATCATCAAACCATTAGTAAGATGAAGCTTTTCGAAATCAACAAAAGGCCTCCAAGGGTGCCTCGGCCACCACCTAACCCAACTGACGGTGCTTCAGTTTCAAATTCTTCCAATGGAATACCATATGTTCCATCCGTACCTCCGCCGCCGCCACCACCACCAATAAGTTTACCAAGAGGATCAGTAGTTGATGACCAAGTTAAAAGGGCTCCTGAGCTTGTTGAATTTTATCAACAATTGATGAAACGGGAAGCAAAGAAGGATACCTCATCATTAACTTCTTCGACAAGTAATTTAGCTGATGCAAGGAGCAACATGATTGGGGAAATCGAGAATAGATCAACATTTCTCTTAGCTGTATGTGTTAAGATTTTCAGTCTGTTATATTTTTTTTAGAATCTTGGTATTTCAGTCATTATAAATTTTAGATTTTTTTTAATGGATCTAGGTGAAAGCTGATGTAGAAACACAAGGTGATTTTGTCTTGTCCTTGGCAACGGAAGTTCGAGCAGCCTCTTTTTCTAAGATTGAAGATGTAGTCGCTTTTGTGAACTGGTTAGATGAAGAACTCTCCTTCTTGGTAAGCCTTAAAGTTTAATTTCTCCGCCGTATAGAAAAACATGCTTCAAATTATATATAGATTCATGATTAATAAGTCATTCACTTTTGAGGTTTTATTCATAAATACACTGAAACTCATTTCATCCTTTGCAACATTATATCCATTGATTTTGGCATTTTATTCATTTCTTTTTATTACTCGTATAAGGTTGATGAACGAGCTGTTCTCAAGCACTTCAATTGGCCTGAAGGAAAATCAGATGCACTACGAGAAGCATCTTTTGAATATCAGGATCTGATGAAATTGGGGAAGCAAGTATCCACTTTCATCGATGATCCAAAACTGCCATGTGACGTTGCTTTGCAGAATATGTACTCATTGCTTGAAAAGTAAGCATTTTCTTTCTAAATACTTGCTTAGTAAGCTGAGACTTGTTGAAAATTCTCCTAGGATCTTAATGGCTTACTCGTTAGGAAGCTGAGACTTATGGAAGTTTCTTTGTATATGTGTTCCTTATGAACTCAGTTTTTCAATGTTGATATGTTTTCATTTGTAGAGTAGAGCAAAGTGTATATGCACTTTTACGGACAAGAGATTTCGCTATTTCACGGTACAAGGAGTTTGGATTACCAGTAAATTGGCTATTAGATTCGGGAGTTGTGGGAAAGGTATGCTTCTAAATTGGCTATTACATTCCTATTGCAAATAGTTGTAAATATTTGTTTAAACTTCTTCATTAACAATGAGAAATATTCATATGCAAATAGTTGCTGCTGATAACTGTCCTATTGCAGATCAAGCTTTCTTCTGTTCAACTGGCAAACATGTATATGAAGCGTATTGCATCTGAACTTGATATACTATCTGGACCCGAAAATGAGCCGACAAGAGAGTTTTTAATTCTGCAAGGCGTACGCTTTGCTTTCCGTGTTCATCAGGTAAATTTAACCCTCTTGTTTCACTTGTTCATGCTGACGATACATAATATCATCTCACTTTAAGATAAGTCATAAGATATAAAATTATGGCTAAATTGCACTTTTGACCCCCTAACTTTCACTAACATGCGATTTTGGCCCCCTAACTTTCATAATAACACTTTTGGTCCCCTAATTTTAGCCCCTTTTACAAACGGCTGACCTCCCACTGATTTTGGACAGTGACTCACATGCCACATCTGCATGTCATGTGAGTCATTGTTTAATGTGCATCATTGTTTCTAAACAATGTATTAACTACATTTGCATCATTGTTTTCAGTTTGCAGGAGGCTTTGATACAGAGAGCATGAAAGCTTTTGAAGAACTAAGAAACAGAATTCATGATCAAGCAAGTGAACATAATAATAAACCAGAAACGGCGACAGAGGGTGATCAATAAAATATTTTTTTTTATTTTTTTAAATATGATTTTTTTTTTTAAATTTTACATTTATAGTTGTTGAACATATAAATATAAATGTTACCACCTCAACTGTATAGTTCAATTTTCATAAAACATAAACAATGACAGAAGCTTAAGGAAAGTGTGTGACCTCCACTTCCAATCACAAAATACTGTCATGTGTTTCTTTGGGATTTGGATTGCATGCAGTCATGCAGCAAGAGAGATCTGGGACGGTCCAAATTTAAAGCAATTTTTTTTTTTTATATAAGCAATGTTAGTTGTTAATATTATTACAATGTAATGTTAATTTTTTCTCCTAGGATTTGAACCCTAGACCTCCTGCTCCTTAACCCTTAGTTCAACTAGTTTAACCAGTCGAGCTACCCATCTCACCTTAAATTTAAAGCAGTTTTAGTTAGATTGCATAACTACTTTAAATTTGGACCGTCCGATTTTAATCAGACGGTCAGATCTCTCTTGACTGCATGACTGCGAATACTAAGAAGTGCAACATGTGGTGGCACATTCTTTCAGAGTTAAACTGTATACTACTTTTGTTCTAAAATAAATTTAAATTTTTAGATAAATAAAAAAAAAATGGTTGCGTAAAAAAAAAAAAAGAATGAAACCATTATCGTAAATCTATAATAGAGCTAAGTTAACATTATCATGAATCTATAATAGAACTAAGTATTATGATTTCAAATTATATGTACATAATATTTATTTTAAAGAGGATATTCGAGAACAATTATTAGTTGGTTAAGTGACGATTGATGTTGGACTTTGTAGGGAGGATTACAATTCGATTCCCCGCAATTGCAATCGAGAGGAACTGAAACCACATGATGTCATAACTAACCCATAAACCAGAATAGGCGGTCCACTGTGCCAGATATCGATAGTGAAAAAAGAAGAGGATATTCGAGTAAAATAATTAATATTATAAAAATTGTTGTTTTAAAATACTACTATTATATGATTATAAAAAAAATACTATTATTCTTTAAAAAAAAAGACTATTATATATTATTATTATTATTATTACTATTTTTTTTTATTTTTGGGATTGATTATTATTACTATTATTATTATAGTAAAATGACACATATTTAGAAGAAGTTCTTTTTTTTTACTGATAGAAGAAGAGTTGTTGACTTTAAGACAAACGGTTAGACTTTTATTTTGACCAAAAAAAGGTTAGACTTATTAAACAAAACAATAAATGTTGGTCTTGATTTAGGACCCATATTACTCCACTTCACCTCATTTTTTTTATACGACATACTTTATGTTTGATATTACAATGAATATGCCTGAATTACACCTTTTCATCGTGATTTGCAGAAGCTACAAAATGTAGTTTTTGAAATATCACGATAGATCATTGTAATTCTGACATACTTAACATGATTTATGTTATATGAAATAATTTATGTTTGATATTACAATGAATATCTCTAAATTACACCGTTTCATCGTGATTTGCAGAAGTTACAAAGTGTAGTTTTTTAAATATCACGATGGATCATTGTAATTCTAACATACCTAACATGATACCAAATATACATATAATATTAGATTATTCTTATTGTTTTTATTATACTCTTAAGCATGATTAATATATTATTTTCTTAATAACCAATATATGGTCTAGTGGTAAAAAGATACGTCTTGAATTTGAGAGGTACATATTGAGTTTAAAATGTAAATATCTTCGTAAGTGTTTTTTGAGTCTTAAGGTGTTCTTTGCCTTGGACTGAACATCAATTCTCTCACGCTAAATTTCTTTTATAAAAAAAAGATTAAGAAAATTATTTTAGGAAAGATAAAGGTATTAGTCAAAAAACAAGAAAAGAAAGATAAAAGTATTTTAGGAAATATAATTTTTACAATTTTTATAAAACATTTCTTATTTTTTTTATGAAATCTGTTATATTAGGAAAAGTTAATTAAATATTTGTTATAATATTTGTTGACTCGATTTCTAATTAGCTGGGTATTAATTTCTTATAATATTTTGTTAGTAACTATTTTATTGATGCAAAATATTCAATGATATTTTGTTGAGACTAATATTCGTTGACTCGATTTCTAAGACCATTTCCAATGGTGGGTACTTATTATTTTAAGTACTAGTATTTAATAGGTACTCCCATTAGAGCAAAACACAAAGAGTACCTAATAGATACTGGTTCTACAATAAGAAGTGATACCTATTTTATTTTTACGGGTCTCATTTATAATGATGTATAGTTATTGGTGGAATATGTTATTGGTGTGACCCATTTAGAACTTTTTAAGAGATTTGGGTTGGAGGGATTAAGTACTTATTAGGTACTATTATTAAAAAATTATAAATCAGTGATGTGTATACGTGATGTCCAGTTAAGTACTCAAAAATGAGTATTTCCATTGTGGATGCTCTAATTAACTCAAAATTGTCGGTGTTGACAAGATAAATAGTATAAATGTATATTTGATATTGGTAACTGTTCATTTTTTTTTCTTCATACTTTTCTTTTTATTTTTAAATGTGTTTTAGTGGATAAACTATTTTACTTTTCAACAAAACATCGTAAGTGTAGCTGTGTTAATATAAATGTACGATATTTATTAAAGATAGTCAAACGAATTTCCTAATAAAAATTAGTCAACAAAATATCGATGATTAGTCAAAGAAAATGTATTCTAGCTTCAAAGAATGCCTTCCCTTCACCATCCCGTGTGGATGGTCTACGGGGTTATTAGGTATGATTGCCTCTCTAAAAAAAAAGTTAAAAGAAATTACTACTCTCTCACCCTACATTTTGATAGTTTGAAATTTTAATTCCAAAATTTTAGTTATTTCAGAAAAAATAATTTAATCTTAACCATTGTTTCCTAGAAGAAGGGGTAAAATATTTTACTCTTATACATTAATTATATATTTTTTTCTAATATAATAAGCCTTATAAAAAAAATTCATAAGAAAAGTGGTATTACCCTTGAATCGGCATTACCTTTGGGCCGACCCTAATTAGATCGATTCATAAAATTATATTTTGCGAATTAAACAATAATATTTTGCAAGAAAAAAAGAGAGAGACAAAGAAATAGCCAGATACTTCATAAAAATTAAACTTTAATTTTTATTAATGAAGCTGATCATGATAACACAAAATTATTTAGAGCATGTAGATGGTATTATTCTTGACATTACATATTTTTAGTTGATTTTGGACAAATGTTGACCAAATGACATTAAAGGAGTATTCCTTGGTGTCCTTGGTGGCTGAGAAAGCTGATTCCCTTCACTATCATAAAAAATTGCACCTGGAAATTCCAATGGTTTACATTTCTCCCCCATCAATATGGTTTTCTTCCATAAGCAGTTATCTTGCTCCTCTTGCTTCTTCATTTTCATAATTTGTTGATGGATTGCCTTGTAGATTTTCTTGCTGATATTTTTTGAGTGAGTTGATAACTTTGTTTTGAAGCTAGTAATATATGGGATCATTGCCTTGATGATCTTATCAATAATCTTCCTAGGGGTGTTGATTAGTGATGATGGCATTGGAACAATTATTTGATTAGATGCAGATTGGTTGTGATCATTGGATGGGGTCCAACTATGATTTGGACTAACACAAGTGAAGTGGATGAAAATTGTTGGTGTGCTAAGATGGTTTGTGAAACGGTGCAAAGTATCCATCTATACTATGTCACATAGATTGTGATTTTGTGAATGAGTTTAGGGTTGGTGAAAGGGAGTAAGGAATAAGGGGGTATTTATGTACATTGCAAAAATATTAAAAAGGTAATATTGTAAAAAAAAATTAATAAAAAGTGACATCATTGACTGGTTTATTTTATATTTTTTGGTCAAATAGTCTTGTGATTAAAATTTCATTCTTTAAAGTCAATGATAAATGAGAAATTTTAAGTTCGAATTCTGACTAATAATTATGCTTATCAAAACTGCCATGACTATTTTTATAAATCATTTTTGTAAAGATGACCTTACAACAGTGGCAGAGTCCGAAAATTTATAAAGTTTGGGTAAAATATCAGTTTTGAACAAAAAATCTCAGTTTTACACTAAAAAATAGTGTTTTTTGAATAAAAAGTATCCGTTTTACCATAAACTAACCCCTAAAAATCCTAACTTTTTTTTGGAGAACCTGGGCAAGTGCTCGAGCTTGCTGGCTGGTGGAATCGCCCATTCCCCATACCATTGATGTGGGGTCATCTTTACAAAAATATAACAATTAACAATTGATATTTTGTATATTTATTGTACTTTGTATTTTTTTGAAAGATTAATGTTTCTGGTCTATATCATAGACTAGATACATCAATCTTTTAATAAATATAAAAAATTAATTTTTTCTTTTATTAATATATTCAGGGCCGTCTCCGAGTTTTAGAAGGCTCTGTGCAAAATATAAAAGTGGTCCCTTAATAAAAAATATAATTTTAAAAAAAATTATCGATTTAAATTGCATATAATTTTAAAAAAAATCATTCTTATTCTTGCAAACATATAAATTATTAATATTAAACCAATTGCATTAAATCAAATGACAAGAAATACAAAATAATTATCTTTGTATATAACGTAAAAAAGGAACATCCTAATCTAAGATTAAATTTTATGCAAAGATTAAAATGGATTAACACTATATTTAGGAGCATAGATAACTAATCTATTGATAGTCATATGATATTTTATGAACATTAACAATATATAACTATTATTTTAGGGCCTAAAAACTAATCTATTAATATACATCTGATATTTTATAGGTATAAATAATATATAAGTAATATGACAAAACTTACATGCATTTCCATACATGCATTTCTTACTTTTCCACTCACAAAGAGGTGGTTATTTGTGTTTTTTCATTTTGAAAAAATAAAATAAAATTATTTTTTAATAAAAAAAAACTACCTCTTTGTGAGAGGAAAAATAAGAAATGCATGTATGGAAATGCATGTAAGTTTTGTCCATAAGTAATATTATAGGACCTCAAAATTTTGAGGCCCGATGCCGTCGCACACCCCGCACATGTGTGCAGGCCGCCGCTGAATATATTAATGACTCACGGTTTGATCCCCGCAACTGCGATTGGGAGGGAGCTGGAACCACTTGATGCCATAACTGTCTCCCAAACTAGATTAAACTGGTAGCGAAAGAAAAAAAAAATATTAATGACTAGAAGAATTATTTAATCTTCTAGATCTCATTATTTATTTTTAGTATGTATTATTTTTTGACCGGTATTTTTAGTATGTATTAAAATTAAAATATGTTCGCACACAAAATTGATTCCATCACTGTATATATGTGCGGTTATTACGTAGAAATTGTAATCAAGCACTTTGTTGATTCCATCTTAGGGCAAAAGCTATTGACAATGGCAGTGGATCCACTACAAGTGTTAATGTCTAAACTTGAAAGTGTAGTATTGACAAAGACATATGGTTTGATGATGATTATTATAAGAATGAATGAACCTATATAATTAATTGTTTTGTATGAGAGTATGAGAATAGTTGCTGGTTGTTGTTCCTTCAAAAAAAAAAATTGCTGGTTGTTGTTGGTCCTTTTTTTTTTTGTTGGTAATTAAGGATTGTTGATCCATTTCTTTTTTTTTTTTTTGATTTCAAAGAGGGTTTAAAAACCCAACAACAAGGAAAACTACAAAGAAACCAATCTAGGAGAGGTTATCCCCATTAAGTCAGCAAGTAACAAACTACTCAGCTGAGCAGGACAACAATTATAAAAACTACTACCAGCTCTCATGGAGCAACCAATACTAGCTAGAGCATCCGCACATTTATTTGTTTCACGATATGCATGATGAACTCTGACCTCCCAATCCAATCCAAGAAGCTTTCTAATTTTTTGAATTACAGCACTTCCACAAGGGCTGCCTTTGCTATCATCTGTTAAAGCTTGAACAACTACTAAGGAATCCACATGTAACTCTACTGCTTGAAAATTCATTCTTCTTGCAAGCTCTAAACCTTCTAGCACTCCCCAAAGTTCTGCTATATATGCATTCCTTTTTCCAATGAATTTTGCATACCCTCCCAACCATTCACCTTCACTTCCTCTTAACACACCACCACAACCAATCATTCCATCTTCATCACATGAGCCGTCTGTATTTAGTCTAATCCAACCACTTGGAGGAGGCTTCCACCCAATTTGAACCACCTCTTTCGGCCTTGAAGCAACAACTCTGCTCACACTATCAGCTTCCAAATATTCCTTAACCCTTCCTAGAATATAATTATGTGGACGGTTTGGCCGAACAAAGTTTCCTTCATGATTTTCTTTGTTTCGCCACATCCATAATGAATGACATGCAATAGCCCATATGCTCTTCCATTCCATGTCTCCTTTCCTATGATCAACCTCCCAAAGATTAATATCCACCCATTGCTGGAAGGTGCTCTGGAAGAACTTATCTCTATCATTTGTATTAACAACATTTATCCACTTGGATTGTTGATCCATTTCTAGATACACTAAAATATATACGATATAAAGGAATGAATAAAGTTGTATATTGCATTACTTTTGAGAGTTTACAAGAGGTGTATATATACACAAGTATAGTAACCTAATTGGAGTAAATTAAGGAACAAATATCTCCAACAATTAAGGTGATTGATTCTATAGACTTTATACAAATCCTAAAATAATAATGATAATAATTAAATACTAATTATGCTTGATATCCCCCCGCAAGTTGGGCGACCTGGAAGAAAGATGCAACATGGATAGTAGAGACTCGAACCGGGGGCGAAGCAGAGGCTTGGTGAGAATGTCAGCAAGCTGGTCGTTGGTAGAGACGAAGGAAACACGAAAACGGCCACGTTGAACGTTTTCACGGACAAAGTGATAAGCTAAGGCTATGTGCTTCATTCTGGAGTGGAAGACAGGATTAGCACTCAGATGTGTAGCACCAAGATTGTCGCAGTAGATGACAGGACCAGCTGTAGGAGTGTGACCAAGTTCAGTGAACAAAGAGAGTACCCAAAGGAGTTCACTGGCCGTGTCGGCCAAGGCTTTATATTCAGCTTCAGTGGATGATCGAGCGACCGAGCGTTGCTTGCGGGAACTCCAAGAGATGGGGGTGTCGCCAAGATAGAGCAGGTAACCAGTGGTAGAGATGTAATCATCTTTGTCACCCGCCCAGTCCGCATCTGAGTACGCATGAAAGTTCAGGGGAGCAGTCGCGGAGATGAAAATGCCTTTGTCGCAAGAGCCGGCCAGATAGCGAAGTAGGCGCTTGAGAGCCAACCAGTGCATGGTGCTCGGGTTCTGCATGAACTGAGCAAGTTTGTTGGTCGCGAAGGCAATGTCTGGTCGAGTAAGACTCAAGTATTGGAGACTTCCAACTAGTGCTCGGTATTCAGTCGGGGAGGGCAAGGGATCACCAGAGTTTTTGAGCAGCGGAGGAGTAGCAGTTATTGGAGTGGACGCTGGTTTAGCTTCTGTCATGCCCGACTTTTGAAGGAGATCAGTGATGTATTTCCGTTGTGAAAGAAACATGCCCGCAGCGGAAGGAATGACTTCAACACCCAGGAAATAATTGAGATAGCCAAGATCTTTCAATGAGAAACGGGCAGCAAGTGTAGCAATGAGACGAGACAATTCTGTCGAGGAGCTCCCCGTAACAATGATGTCGTCGACATAGACGAGCAAGTATAGTGTCGCGCGTGGTGTCCGCTGAATGAACAAAGAAGCATCGGCGGTGGAATTGACGAAGCCAATGGAGAGCAGGAATACACGAAGTTCCATATACCAAGCGCGAGGAGCTTGCTTTAACCCGTAGAGCGCCTTCTTTAGGCGACAGACATGATCAGGGAAGCTTTTGTTAACAAAGCCAGGTGGTTGAGCCATGTAGACCTTCTCGTTGAGCGTCCCTTGAAGAAAGGCATTGTTAACATCAAGCTGGCGGACGGACCATCCTTGTCGAACTGCCAAGGCGAGGATGATCCGAATTGTCACTGGTTTGACGACGGGGCTAAATGTTTCTGTGTAGTCACAACCAGGGCGTTGATGGAAACCCTTAGCGACCAATCGAGCCTTGTACCTATCAATGGACCCATCTGGATTTCTCTTGATGCGAAAGACCCACTTACAACCAACCAAATTTTGAGCAGAGGAACGACCAACGAGTTCCCAGGTGTTGTTGCGATGTAGGGCATCAAATTCAGCCAACATGGCGGAACGCCAGTCCGGATCACGAAGGGCTTGGGTAATAGTACTAGGTTCCATCGGGGATGAGGGACGGACATGGAGGTTGAGTTTGTGGATGGGTTTGACGATGTTGTTTTTGGACCGGGTGATGATCCCACCGCCATGGGGTTCAGTGGTCGTTGTGGGGGGAGAGGTCGTTTGTGGTTGTGGGAGCAATGTTGGCTGTAAGGAGGAAGGGGGGTCATTACTGGTCGTTTCATTGCTCGTTGTATTTGAGGACGAGGATTGGGATGTGGTCGGGGAGGAAATGCCAGACGGGGAGGGAGGCTCAACAAGTGAGGTATCCGGGGATGTGGGATTGGTGCTCGCAGTAGGTGGAGCGATGGTCGGCAAGACGGGCAGTTGGAGTGGACCAGTCTGTGAGGTCGTGGACGTGATCGGTTGGGCCACCAGTGAACGGAAGGGGAATTCAGTTTCGACGAACTTGACATGGCGAGAGGTGTAAATCCGTCCAGTTGAAGGATCGAGGCATAGATATGCATGTTGATCAGCTGAGTAACCTACAAAAACACATATAGTAGACTTTGGAGCAAGTTTATGGTTAGCATAAGGTTTAATCCAGGGAAAACACAAACATCCAAAACATTTTAATTTATGATAATCCGGACTAATGCGGAGGAGTTTAGAGTAAGGTGATTGGTGCCCGAGGATTGGGGTAGGGAGACGGTTAATGAGGTAGGCTGCAGTGGTCATGGCGTGAGGCCAGTAGGTGAGGGGAAGGCCAGCGTGGTGAAGGAGGGAGAGACCGGTTTCGGCAATGTGCCGATTCCGCCGTTCAGAGATGCCATTGTGTTCGGGTGTATGAGGGGGAGTGGTGTGGTGACTTATGCCATGAGTACTTAGAAAGGATCGAAGACCAATGTATTCGCCACCATTGTCAGTGTATAGGACTTTTATTTTGTGTTGGTAGAAGTTTTCAACTAGTGTTTTGAATTTGGGAAAAATAGATTGCACATCAGATTTTAGTTTCATGGGATATAGCCATATATAGCGAGTATAATGATCAACAAACAAACAATAGTAACGAAGACCATCAATAGATAAAACAGGGGAAGTCCATACATCAGAAAAAATTATTTCTAATGGATAAGTAGATGTAAGAGTAGATTCATGAAAAGGAAGTTTATGACTTTTATTAATTTGGCATGAATTACAATCTGATTGCGGAAATTTATTTGAACCTAAAGAAAAATGATGTTGAATAAATTTAAAGATGGAAGTTGAAGGGTGTCCAAGCTTGTGATGCCAGGAAGCAGAGGATTCCACTTGGACGGTGTGGGCGGAAGGTGAGGTCGTGGGCAACAGATAAAGTCCATTCACACATGAGCCTTTATGGGTTGTTTGGCGTGTCTGCAAGTCCATGACATAAAAAGAGTTTGGTAAGAAAACAACGGCAGAGTTAGTTTGTTTGGTGAGTTGAGAAACAGAAATGATTTGTTGTTTCATGGAGGGAACATAAAGAGCATTAGACAAGGATAAATCATTAATTAAAAGTGTTCCAGAGTGAGAGATGTTTAAACCTGAACCATTCCCCATGAAGAGGGAGTCGGGGCCAGTGTATGGATGGTGAAGTGCCAGATTTGTAAGGTCGTTGGTCACATGATGTGTTGCTCCACTGTCGAGCAGAAAACCAGGCGAGGATGTGCCAGCAGTAGCGGTGTGGGCCTGGGCCTGGCCAGTGGTGCTCGGAGAAGAACGAGGAGGTGCGGGGACGCTGGGGTGTTGGGTCCGAAAGAGTTGGCAGTCAGCGAGGACGTGTCCCTTGGTGTTGCACCATTGACATCGACCAAGGAATGGTTTGCGATCACCTGGGCGTTGGTTGGTCGGTGCAGGTGCCTGACTTGGTCGAGGCTTGTTGTTGGTCGACCTTGCCTGAGCGTGCAGCGCAGTAACAGGAGCAGGTGATTGGCGTTGAGCAGCAGCAAGAGAGAGTTCCTGGATGAGGAGCTTTTCGAGGAGATCATCAAAGGTGATTGGAGTGTCCCTTGCGTTGACCCCATCAATGACTGCTCGGTAACCGTCATCAAGGCCGCGCAAGACATGGTCGGTCATGTCCTCGACGGAGACAGCAGATCCGAGAGAGGCGAGGAGATCAGCAGTTTGCTTCAGAGAGTGCATGTAGGTCGTGATGGATTGAGTACCTTTCGAGGCCATCCGAAGACGTTCCTTGAGTTGTTTAAGGTGACTGCGGGAGGCTTTGGCATAGGTGTTCTTGAGAAGCTCCTAGAGGTCCTGCGAGGTCTTCGTCTGGGACACCAAGGAGGCCACCTCGTCGGAAAGAGTGGTGAGGATGGCACCATAGATGAGGCGATCCTGGCGACGCCATGTTTGAAAAGCAGGGTTTGGTGATGTTACCGGAGGCGTTGCGGTGGTGGTGATCGTTGCTGTCGGCGCAGGGAACGATCCATCAGTGTATTTGAGTAGATCAAAACCATCAAGGAAGGCTTCTACCTGGAGTTTCCAATTGAGGTAATTGGTAGGGAGAAGCTTGGTGACACCGCTGAGGGTGATACACGCAAAGGGTTTGGAGGGTTCATAGGGGTTAGCTATGGAGCGAGAGCCATCGGAAGCCATGGGAGGCAAAGTGTTACGGCAAACGGAGAAAAAACGGCGTTTTCTGGTTTAACAGGGTAGGGCTGGAACGTTACCAACTGATACCATATAAAGGAATGAATAAAGTTGTATATTGCATTACTTTTGAGAGTTTACAAGAGGTGTATATATACACAAGTATAGTAACCTAATTGGAGTAAATTAAGGAACAAATATCTCCAACAATTAAGGTGATTGATTCTATAGACTTTATACAAATCCTAAAATAATAATGATAATAATTAAATACTAATTATGCTTGATATACGACATTAAATGAATTTAAAAGGATTTAAACTAATTTACATTGACATTAAATAAAAATCTATGATTTTACTACAGCAATCTATTTTTATAAGTGTATATTTTGTTGGTGATGAAGGTAATTCATCCCCTTTTGCTATCTCTTAAATCTTAAAAGGTACATCTATCACGATCTATATTTTTTATATCATGGATATAAGTATAATTTATATATAAGACAAGATAAGTAGGACTAATTAGAAAGAACAAATCAAAATTTTGTCTTGGACATGGTTGTTAAGTTGATGTGATGGTGTTAATTGTATGCATGCTCCCTTTATTTTTATTTTTAGGAAAATGCTAAACAGTGCCCCCGGGCACTAGTTAAAGATACAAATATAGAAGTTTTATCTCGTAAATTGTGCATTCAATGTTTTAATGATGTGAAAAGTTATTCTCTCTCATCATTAACTTTATCATTTGTTTCCTTTTTTAGTATGCTTAACTAGTGCCCCAGGAACACTGTTTAGCATGACCCTTATTTTTATTATAAACAAGAGTGAATAAAGTTAATGTATTTAGTCTTCACTTTATATTAAATGCATCAATTTTCTTTAAGATATTTTTATTCATAATTAAAAATATCGAATATGTACGTATTATGAGAGACGTGTAAAAGTGGTGATCGATGGATTTGTTGATATATTTGTCTACTCTTCTCTAATTGATTGGGTTGTCTATTGTATATATAGTTATTAGTAACAATTAAAAGTTTGGGATATGGGTTGCGTTCTTCCCCAATCTATAGATAGCTCCGCTCTTAGCTAACTTAGAGGTTGGATATTTGTGTTCTCTTAAACCGTTTGGATTGACCTATATATTGTGTGTTATTGTTGGGATTTGCTGGCATATCCTCCATTGATACCAAACATACACATAGTAAGATTAGATTATTCTTATTAAATGTCAATATAAAATTAAATTACATTTATGGCCTGTATCCTTTAAACCCTTAAACAAAATAAATTCATGACCAAAAATTTATATTTTATAATATTAATTATTTATTCTTATTATACTCTTGTGAGCATGATTAATATATATTATTTCCTCAATATCCAAGATTTGGTCTAGTGGTGCTCTGAACGGATTGCTTCATTGGTGAGGTAAGTGGTTAAATATAGTGGCTATGACCTTCAGGTGCGAAGGGAAAAAATACATATCTGCAGGAATGTTAGCATTCTAACGTTCAAGTAAGTATTTTGAATTTAGAAAATGCTAAGGAAATTTTGTGTGTGTAGGCCAAATATTGCATGAATATACATGGAGAGTGGCAATACGGCAATTCCACTACGTACGTTGGTGGGGCTAAGAATAGTATTTGTTATATTACTATATCAGATTTCTATTGGTCGGAGCCATGTGCCCCTTATGATGTGCGTGTTCTCGTCTTGGTGGTGTTATCTGAGTTGAATTCCTCTCCATTTCTTAAAAGAAATGATAAATACAATTACTAAAGTTTTGATGTGTAAATATTCAAATAGTATCAACAATTCTTAAAAGACATGCAATTATATCATTGATTTACTGCAAAACTATAATAATGGACATTTTCATTTCTTTTGGAAAATGGAGAGGATCCTTACACGAGTTATCCAATGCTTGGTAACATGTATCGAATTAGCTTTGCGCCTCGTCATTCTATTGGGTTCAAGTGGTAAAAAGACAGGTCTTGAATTCGAGAGGTATGAAGTTAAAAATGTAAATATCTTTATAAGTGTACTTTATGTCTTAAGGTGTTCTTTGCCTTGGACCGAACGTCCATTCTCTCACGCTAAAATTCCTTTATAAAAAAATAAATTATTTTCTTATCTAAAAGAAATTAATATATTATTTTCATTTTTTTTGTAATTAATAAGAAAGATAAAGCTATTAGTCAAACAAAAAGAAAAGAAAGATAAAAGTATTTTAGGAAATATAATGTTATTACTTTGTATGAACATTTTTTATTTTTTAATGAAACCTGTTATATTAGGAAAATATAATTAAGTATTCCTTATTTTCTAAGAGTAACAAAAAAAATGGTTAAAGATTAAATTATTTTTTCTGACTACTTTTTGTCTGTTTGACGAAGAATACATTAATATTTGTTGACCCGATTTCTAATTAACTCAAAAGTTGTCGGTGTTGATGACAAGATAAATATAAATGTAGCTTCGGTATTGATAACGTACTGTTCATTTTTTTCTTCATACTTTTATTTTATGTTTTTATGAAATGTCTTTGCCAACTGAGCTAAACTCACAATTTTTTTTATAATGTTTTTGAATGTGTTTTAGTTGGGTAAACTGTTTTACTTTTTCAAGAAAACATCGTAAAGTGTAGCTGTGTAGATATAAATGTACGATATTTATTAAAGATGGTCAAACGAATTTCTTAATAAAAATTAGTGATCAACAAAACATTGGTGAATATTTTACATCAATAAAATACTCTCTCTGTCCCAAAATAAAAGAGAAAATTGGTCAAACAAAATTGATGTATTTAGTCCAAATTTTTAACCAAATACATCAACTTTCTTTGACCAATTTTCTTTTATATTTTGGGATGGAGTTAGTAAGAAAGAAAAATTAATTATAAGAAATTACTACACTCTCTCTACATTTTGATAGTTTGAAATTTTAATTCCAAAATTTTAGTTATTTCAAAAAAAATAAAATTAATCTTAACCAATTTTTTTTTTGTTTATAATCCTCTAGTTCCTAGGAGAAAGGGGCCCTAGTAGTCCAGAGTTCGACCGCGAGGTAAGTAAAGTCTCACTAAAAAATTAATCTTAACCATTTTTTCATAGAAGAAGGTGTCAAATATTTTACTCTTAGAAAACAAAAATACATTAATTATACATACTTTCCTAATATAATAAATTTCATAAAAAAATAAAAAAAGGTTTCATAAAAAAAGTGGTATTACCCTTGAATCATGAATCGGCCGTTACACGCACTGAAAACTAGAAAGTAAATTTGACAGATAATAAGAATATTTCGCAAAACATTATAATTAGATCGATTCATAAAACTATATTTCGCAAATTAAACAATAATATTTTGCAAAAAAAAAAAAAAGAAAGAAAAAAAGCCAAAGACTTCATAAAATTAAAGTTTAATTTTTATTAATGAAGCTGGCAATCATGATTTTGAGCACAATTAGAACATGGAGATGGTATTATTCTTAACATTACACATAATTTTAGTTGATTTGGGACAAATGTTGACCTAATGACATTAAAGGAGTATTCCTTGGTGTCCTTAGTGGCTGATGAGAAAGCTGGTTCCCTTCACTATCATAAAAAATTGCACCTGAAAATTCCAATGGTTGACATTTCTCCCCCATCAATATGGTCTTCTTCCATAAGCACTTATCTTGCTCCTCTTGCTTCTTCATTTTCATAATTTGATGATGGATTGCTTTGTAGATTTTCTTCATGATTTTTTTTGAGTGAGTTGATAACTCATCTAGCTTCTTTGTTTTGAAACAATTAATATATGGGATCATTGCCTTGATGATCTTATCAATAATCTTCCTAGGGGTGTTAATTAGGGATGATGAGATTGGAACAATTATTTGATTAGATGCAGATTGGTTATTGGATGTAGTCCAATTATGATTTGGACTAACACAAGTGAAGTGGATGAAAATTGTTAGTGTGCTAAGATAGTTTGTGAAACGATTGAAACTATCCATCTATGTCACTTGATTGTGATTTTGCAAATGAGTTTGGGGGTATTTATGCATATTGGAAAATATTAAATAATTAACATTGATCAGTGATTTATTTTTTTTAATCGAGTAATTAAAATTTTATTATTTAAATCAATAATAAGTGAAAAAAATTAAATTTAAACTCTGACCGCTGCATATTAAAAAATTATTTCAAACTATAATTATGCTTACAGACAGTGTCATCGGTGTTTTTATAAATCATTTTTGTAAGGATGACCACACAACATTTATATAAATCAATTTTGCAAGAATAAATCATACCCACACTATAAAAACATAAAAACAATGAGTGATGCAAAATACAAATTTTTAGAATGTTGGTTAACTTAATTTTAAAAAAATCAACGTGGATTAGCAAATGTAAAATGAAATAAATTTGTGAGGCAAAAATCGTGCAGTTGAAATTTGGAGGGTTAAAATCGACCATATGTGAAATTTAGGGGGGGGGGGGGGGGGTTAAAATCACACAATTGAAATTTGGACGCTAAAATCAAACAACGGTAAAATTTAGGGGGTTAAAATCACACAATTGAAACTTGGAGGTTAGAATCACAATTATAAAACTTGAGGGATTAAAACTACATTTAAGCGATAATTTTACTACCCGCCTGCTATCCACGGAGATAAAATACTATAAAACAAATTGATTCTACATACTTTTTGCAATAAATCAGGGCAATTATTATTATTATTATTATTATTATTATTATTATTATTATTATTATTATTATTATTATTATATAATAAAAAACAAACAATAGGTATATACTCTCTCTGGTCTTAAATATAAGCAAAAGTCAAAATGTATTTAGTTAAAATTTGAGCCAAATACATTTTGACTTTTGCTTATATTTAAGATCGGAGGAAATATTATTCAATTTTAATTTTTTAATAAAGATATTTTATAAATTAATAATTATTATTTTTGAATTCTTAAAGGTAATTTTTTTTGGAAAGGGTGAAATTTTTATTTAATTAAAATGATATTAATGACTTTATTAATGTCATTCATTGAATCAACCCCTGTATGTTACAATGCTACTCTCTCTGATCCTTTTTATTTGTCATTTTACATTTATGCACATATATCAATACACAACTTTAATCACTAATATATTTAATTATTTTTTATAAAAAATATGAAAATTTTATATTTTGAAAATACTCGTCGAGACAAACTGAACAACATCTTATATTCTAATATTTATTTTTATATATTAGTATAAATTACGATCAAAGCAGATTATATGAATAGTGCAAAATATTTCCAAACGACAAATAAAAAGGAATGAAGAGAGTAACTTTGATCACTAATGGTGTGTTTGGTTTGAGAGAGTTAGGGAAGAGGGAGTTATAATAGAAATGAGTAATTTCTGTTGATTGGTTTGCAAAGAAAATGAGTAGAGAGAGTTAAAAAGTATGGGTCTCATCCACTTTTTATTTCTTCTCTCAAAGCAAGGAGAAAGAGATACACCACTTTATCATATTTTCAATTTTATCCCTTTTGTTTCTAGCACAACCCACTTTAGCATAGTCTATTTTTATCTTTTTCACCATCAAGTACACTTCTCTCTTCTCTATTTCTCTTTTTTCTCTCTATTTCTCTTTTTTCTCTCTATTTCTCTCTTCTTATACTCTTTCTCTCTTTACGCTTTCTTCTTACAACCAAACATACCCTAAGGTAGCACCGTTAAGTGTTTTTAAAGTTTTTTTCTTTTACCCCCAGTATCACGTCAACTAGATTGTCTAATCTGATTCGGGGGTCAATTTTGGTATAAAGTGGTTTCAGTCTCCTTCCGATCGCACTTGCGGGGATCGAACCGTGGTCCTCCTATTAAGTTCAGTGTCAATCATCGTTGGACCAACTTTACATATAATAAAAATATAATTAATATAACTATTTAATAATAATAATAATAATAATAATAATAAAAAACACAAGCCGACCTAAATTTTTAGAGAGACAAACTCCTTCTTCTCTCTAAGTTTTCTTCTCCTCCTTTCATCAAAAAGAGGGTGATTTTGGGTCTTTTTCGACCCAAAATCACCCATTTGCATATTTTTTATTTGCTTTAATCTAAATAAGTGATTTTCACATAGATTAAAAATTTCTCTTGTGTGTTTTTTTTGTGATTTCGTCGTTCCGTCTTTGTGCGGTGTTTGTATTCACGTATTGTTGCGGTATTCGTTTGATTGAATTGACATATCAACCTCGATCAACTACTGATGCACACAGTGATTAAGTTCGTCAACGATGCAGATCCGGAGGCATGGGTATTCCGGTTACTTTAATAGTATCACATTATTTGTAGGCATAAGTATGACGTTTTATGTTATTAACTTGGATGCTGTGAGTTTGTTCGCAAATTCATCCTTTTCGTTTTTAGTGCTATTGAATTTGTACTTGAATCTGATGTACTCTACCAATTTGAATGAATGAATATTTTTTATTTTAGTAAAAATAAATAAATAAAAAATAATGTCAAATTATAATAGTATTTCAAACATAAAGTTTCTTTTGACTAATTAAAAGATAAAGTTGAATCATAACTTTTCTAAATAATATTTAAATCATAACGACTGGTTTGATATTTTAAATGATATATTAGATATTAAAATTGTCATTATAATGTATTTTACATTATCAGATATTAAATCACTAAATTTGGTCTACTGATAAAAAATTTAGGTAGTATGTTATAAGTCTTGGGTTCGATCCCCAGTGTAAACCAAAAAAAGTCTTTTGAAAGGTCAAATAATATTTTTGATAACAAACATGGATAAAAAATAATGATGTCTTCTTGGTCAACCATCGTCCAAAAGGGGTCAGTTGAACAGAATGTAAAATGGTCGCATGTCCAACATTAAAAATAATTTTCTCATTTTTTTTTTCTTTTCAAAATAAAAAAAAATATTGTGTAAAAAAATAATAATAAAAATGATCCACATTATTGATGTTTTTAAACATTAAGGAATAATTTGACACAATATATATAGCATAATATTGCCATTTTTTATTTATAATTATTTTTAACTAAAATGACACTAATAACAATTTTATATTGTCCCTAAAATAATTTTAACATTGTCCCTTGAATGATTAAAATCTTACAAACAGAGAATTCAAGATCAAAACCAACTGAGAGGGACTATGGAAACTAAGAACCATCGCTACAAGAAAACTACGTTTGCCATCTTCACCAATGATAAAATCCATCCATATTTATCTCTAAAAGTGCTCTTTGAAATAAATATATTAAGGGAGCTAAATTTTAACCATTGTTATTAAGAGAGTTTGTGATTTTTTTTTTATCATCATAGAGGTCATATGCTTATTATTGTCTCGATTTTGAATAATCAAGCAACCTCCAAACGTACTCTAGCTAAAAGATTGAAATTTCATTTTTTAATAATGTAAAGTTAAACTCAGTATATAGGAGCATCACATTTTATATGCAGGAGTCGGGATTCAAAACAAATGCTATTTTTTAAAGACTATAAGAACATTCATCAAATTTTTATCTTTTTTTAAAGAAAACGAAGGAAAAAGTCACAAGGTGTACTCAAGAAGAAAATAAAAGCAAGATAAACACAAAAATGAAAATAGAGCAACCTATCATTTTAGTTTTTGAGAGTGTAATGCATTGTCACATTGATCCTTGAATATATTGAAATTGCAAATACAACACCAATATTTTATTTGTTAATAATTTTATGGATTAAATTGACCAACAAATAATACATTTGAGGAGTTGGACAGTACCATACCAACAATACTTGCCCCAAACAGAGAAGGAGGAATTGAGAAGGGCGACCAAGAACAGATAGTCCGCGGACCAATGTTCTGACAACACTACAATAACTCTTCTAGAACATTCAATATACTAAAGTAGCTTTTCGAATTCATAATACTCTGTAGTATTTAATATTATATATTTAATTTTATATTTATTAAAATTGATGTATTTAGTCTATAATATAAAATAGATATATTAATATATTTTAATAAATTTAAAAAGTAATTTTTTTTCTTATATTAAAAATTAATAAGAGCATCTCTCTTCTCACTATTTATCATATTAGTATGTGACTTTCAATTGAAATATTGAACACGTATTAATTAAAATAAAAATATGTTCACACACAAAATAGTGATATCACGGTTAGGGAGTTGTGGTTACTATGTAGGAATTGTAATCAAGCACTTTGTTGATTCCATCATAGAGCAAAAGCTATTGACAATGGAAGTAGATCCACTACAAGTGTTAATGTCTAAACTTGAAAGTGTAGTATTGACAAAGACATATGGTTTGATTATATAATTAAGGCAAAATTACACTACAGATCCTTTATTTTTTATTTTTGTAATAATTTGGTCCTTTATCTTTTTTTTTGTAATAATTTGATCTTTTATCTTTTTTTTTTGTAACACTTTGGTCCTTATCTTATTTATTTATAAAAAATAATGGACCAAAGTGTTACAAATAAAAAAAGATAAAGGACCAAACTGTTACAAAAAAAGGGACTAAAGTGTTACAAATAAAAAAAATAAAGGACTAAAATGTTACAAATAAAATATCAAGGATCAAAGTGTTACAAAAAAAAGATAAAGAACCAAAGTATTACAAAAAAATAAGATAAAAGACCTGTAGTGTAATTATTTTGTATGCAAATGTGGGGGCAGTCGGCAAATCCTATTTTAATTGTAGAATTAGGAGATAAGACATCACTAACTATAGTTTCCTTTTCCTTAACGCTTTTAGAATAGTTGTTAGTTGTTGTTGGTCCATTTCTAAGATACACTAAAATATATGAAGTCAAACTATGCAAGTTATATATTAGTAATTTTGTCTAATAATGGGTATACAATTAAATAAAAATCTATGATTTTACTACAGCAATCTATTTTTATAAGTGTATATAGGAGTATTTTGAAATGGCAAATGCTAACATGTGCCCCAAGGGCACATTTTAAGGTGCATTTAATTAACTAATATTTCATTTAATTTACTTTAAAAATAGTAATAATCAACTCTATTAATTAAAAGATATGGTCCACTATATTTATTACCTATTTAAAAGAATTGAAAAGAAAAAATATTATATGCTGCCAAATTTAATTTATGATGACGCGCATGATTATACAACCATAATTATATGATTCCAATTTTTGTTTTTGTTTGTTAACAATCAGGCTTATAGTACTCCTGATAATACTACTTAATTAATGATGACTTGTATTTTTTGCTTTTTCTCGGTGAACAAGACCGAATATTATAGTATTATGTTGTAATGGTAACGATTGCTAGTACTATTTTAGCTTTTGAATTGCTAATATGTTTTAGAATTTTATAATACTTACTTATAATTTAATTTTTTTTTTTCAACTTAAAAAAAGGTTTGACAAAAAAAAAAGCTTTGTAGCAAATTTTTTTTTTTACCAAACGCGTGATCATACATCAAGTATTTGGCAAGTATCATATTTTGTCTATGCAATTTTTTTAAATAGGTAATAAATATAGTGAACTATATCTTTTAATTAATAAAGTTGATTATTGCTATTTTTGAAGTATATTAAATGAGATATTAGTTAATTAAATGCACCTTAAAATGTGCCCTTAGGGCACATGTTAGCAGAACCCTTTTGAAATTGATGGTCATATATGAAATGAAAAGTTTGGAATCTCTCACTGCTATCTCTTAAAAGTTAAAAGTATATCGTTCGTGATCTATCTTTGATATTGTAGATATGCTATAATTTCTATATAAGATAAGATAAATTTAGTAGGACCAATTAAAAATTTAGTTCGTGATCTATTTTTTTTTTTGTAACCAAAAAAAAAAAAAAATTTGTATTGGACATGGTTGTTAAGTTGATGCGATGGTGTTAATCATATACTCCCTCTATTTTTAATTATGAACAATATTAAATAAAGTTAATATATTTAGCCCTAATAAATTTAAATTAAATGCATCATATTTTATTTTATTCATTTTCACTTATAATCAGAAAAGACGAGTATGTCTTATGAGTGATGTGTAAAAGTAGTGATCCGCATTTTCTGGTATGCGTGTCTCCTCCTCTCTAATTGGTTGGGTTGTTTATTGTATGTTTTTCCATGTATTTGAGCCGATTATTTTTGCATGAAAACAAAAAATGAAATATGATTTTAGAAGTTGTGTATTCAACATCTTAAAATTTTTAAAATTATTTTTTTTTACATAAAATATTTTTTTGTTTCCTTAACAAGTGTCCTAAAGGTTAATTACATTGTACTTGTACTTTCTTATCAATTTGCATCATTTTGAAATATAATGCTCGACCACAATGGCGAAACTTTTCGGCTCCTCTACTAAAATCCCTTTTTATGTAAACTGTCGTCGTCACACTCCCTTGCTTCTTCCCAGCCAGATCCAAAACCCACATTCAAGATGTAGCGATGTTCGTGGTGGTGCGTTCACCCTCGGTGGCTGCACCACCCTTCAACCCCGGGAGGAGTTGCCTAGTCACCGGTTCTCCGTCGTGACTTGTTCTTCCTCGTTGGTCTGTCATTCTCATGTGGATTTGTTGGTTAGATATTGTTTTTGCGACCTTGAAGCTTAGTTCGTCTGTTTTCTACGCTTGCACGTTTGGTGGTTGTTTTCGTTGTCGTCGTCGTGTTGTTGTTTGGACTCACATTCTGTTTTCGCACCCGTACGCGAGTTCGTGATGTTGTGCCCGTAATTTATAAGTTATAACCAAAAAGGTTTTTTTATCTATTATTTTATGGGTCATGTTAAATAGTGTATTTGAGACACTAGTTAAACATATTAAAAAAATGTCACGAAGTCTCCAGGTGCTTAATTTATAAGTTATAACCAACAAGTTTTATATCTATTATTTTATGGGTTATGTTAAATAGTGTCTTCGAAACACTAGTTAAACATACTAAAAAAAATAAAAGATAAAATTAATATTGAAAAGATAATTTTTTAAACTTTTAAAGTATTGAATGCACAAATTTTAAGATAAAATTTTCTTATTAATATACTTAACTAAGTGTCTCGGGGACATTGTTTAACATTTTTCTTATTTTATTTACTTTTTTTTAATCTTGAAAGCTAATCTTCAAAACTCATCATAAGAAAGAAAAAACAAACTCATCATATATATTTAATTATTATGCTCAAACTAAAATCTTCCCAATGTGTGCCGTGCCGTCTCAGTCATGCATGTTTCTTTAAGATCACTCACCTACGCATTACAATAATATAATAATTTCTTGTTCACTTTGATGAATCTTTACATCAACAAAATAACCAAATCATGATAACACCAAAGTAAAATTGAATACCCTAAACATGAAAATTATATAGTACTATTAATTTTCTGTACAAATATCTAAATGTGGCATGCAATTTTTTATCATATAGTATCATATACTACATAATATGATTATGGTCAATTCTTGTTTCTGGCTTCATTAATATATCATTAAGCAAACAATAATAGAGATCAAGAAAGAAAGTTAACAAAACAAAAAAGAAAAATATTTTAGTACGTATATAACAACATTACCAGGACCCCTTCCTCTAAGGACCGGAGGATTAAGACAAAAATATAATTCAATCAATGGTGTAACGGGTTTGGACCAGTTGGAACACGACGCTTCTCAACGCCATAGCGCGGATCAATCTCTGTGTCTGAAGGGTTCTTCTGTACTGGATGATGATGCTTAAAGAAAGGAGAGAAGTGAAATTTTCTTGCTAGAACTTTTCTGTTGTGATGAGAGGGCAATGAATGATGACTTGCTTGTATGCTTTGTTTGTTGTAGATCTTTGAGTATTTGAGATTGTAATACTCATGAAAGAGCAAAAATATAAGAGATAGCCATAGAAGAATGTGAATTACTTGAGAAATTTTTAAGGCCATGATGATGGAGGAAGAGGTGGAGGTAACAAGAGAAGGGAAAGCATGGAGCATGAATTAAGATATGGAGGAAGAAACTCTTATTAAGATGGAAAATAGTTTTTTTGAGTTGATGGAATTTTGACAACTTGGATTTGGTGGATCAGAATGTGAGATGAGAAATGTGTGTGAATTGGCCTTTTGATATGAAACTTAGTAACATTTTGATGTTATAATCTCAATGAGGAGAGTGAGGAATATTAGAGAGGTATAAATTAATAGTGATTTTCCCAATGAATATTTTCCTTAGAAATAAAGGAAGAAAAACTTTTATGATCATAATGACAAATGTCAAATCCGGAATTATGTTATATTATTATGCTTATTATTAATTATTCATATATAGTAAGTATATATTTTCTAGATGCTACCCGGGAAAATGAAGAAAAAGAGATGATTGGGTGTAAGGAAAGATCCATGCTACCCGAATTTTTTCTAGTGCAAATTCAGAGTAAATTTCGGTTTTTAGAAACCGAAATTTGTTTTCAAGGCAAAAAAAACTTCGGTTTCTACGAATCGAAGTTTTTTCAAGGGCAAAATTGGAAACTCAGGGGGGATAAAAGATTCACGGGGGGTGGGGAGAGAAAACATCCGACTTTACTGTGCTAAATATGGATGGGGCGTAAATAACAACTTTCATTAAGTGTATTGGGCCTATAACGAGAGCCCAAAGGATTATTCAGTGCGGGCCTTAGAACCCGATACTATATCCAGATAATGAGTACTCCGACCACCGTCAAAGGAAGATCCAGCGAAACCCCTTAACCGCCATTTTCTCTTCATTTTCCAAATCAGAGAGATTTCATCGATCCATTAACCTTATGATTCACGCACTGTGAAAAGAATTAGTCATCAAATTTTGAAGAGCGATTCATCAAAATGGTGCGAATTATCTTTCTCTTCTCTTTTTTATTTATTTATTGACTGAAATTGATTAGGATTAGGGTTAGGGTTCATGTTTGTGTTGTGTTATACTGTATTTGTGATCGTAACTGATGAATATGTCCTTTGATGTTTGATTTTGAAGTTAAACTATTATCAATTTGACACTATTAATGTAATGAAATCTTGATAATCAAATTGAAATAGTGAATCACTAAGATTGCCCCACTGATAACTCCTCTCAAGATTTAGGGATCAAATTGATGGATAATATATTCTTCAATGATGCTGTTAATGTTTAATTACTTATTTGATTATGCTTATTTCAACTTGATTCATAATGTTATGTTGATTACTCAGCTTATAGTAAATTGTGTGATGTGTCATTCTATAAGTTGAATAGATGAAAGCATCATCGTAAAATGGAGTAACGGAGTAACATGATGTTGCAAAACTCTGCTGTGTCACGCCATCTAACTTATTAAATTTGTCATACTCCTATATCAGTTTTATTTTATATCTCCATTTTCGTTCCTAAATTCCACAATTTAATCCAAGCTCAACAATCAACATAATATCATCAAACAAATCTAAACAACCATAATAAAATTAAACATAACATAATATATCAACTATCAATTTGATCCCTAATCCTTGAGAGGATTAAATTAATAAATGATGTATTTTCTATAAACTATAACTAATTGATAATAGTTTAGCTCCAAAATCAAACGCCACAGGACAAACTCATCTTAATCGGTTACCATGGTGAAGAACAGATAATTGACGGAGAAGAAGTGTACGAGTAACGATCTAAACAAAAATAAAATAAAAAAAAACCCTAATCCTGATAAATTTCAAGGAAAAAAAAAAGGACGATAGAAAGAGAATTCGTACCATTTTGATGTATAGTTGTTCAAATTTTGATTACTCTTTTTTCCAAGGTTGGTGAATCAGAAGGTTGATCGATGAAGATATTTCAGATTCGGAAAGTTTTGTTGATGAATGAATGAATGAAGCGAAAATTGTGATTTAGAAAGTTACGCTGTTATTAAAAAAAAAAAAAATTCGCTGGATCTTTCTTATCTGGCTAGTTTGGTCTCTAAGGCCCGCAAAACAGTTGACTCGTTACGGGCCGGAGACCAACACTTTAGGCCCCTTGTATGTTATTATATACGCCCCTCATATATTTTTAAGTTTTTCTTTACGCTCTATTAGGTTTTTCTTCCGGGTTTTTTCTTCTCTATGATTTTATTTTCTCAGTGTGACGTTGTTTGATTTTTAATATTGTTGCTGTGTTCATTTGATTTTTTGTCTTGTTACGGTGTTCGTTTGGTTGAAATTGATAGATCAGTTTGAATCAATTATTGATTAAACGAGTGACTAAGTTTTGCAATGATGCATATCCTGAGATATAGTTATATCGATGATTTTGATTTTATAACATTATTTGTAGGTATGAATATTTCTCATTTTATGTTATTAACTTTAATGTTGTGAGTTTGGTTGCATATTCAAGTTATATGTTGTGAACTTGGATCCTCAACTTATTTGAATGAATGGATATCTTTTTATTTTAGTCAAAAACATTTTGCTTGATGCCAATTAACTAGCTTATATTGTATTGGATTAAAACTTGATCGATTAAATGTTCTTGATAAACAAGCTTCTTTCGCCGCTTATATGGAGTAATTTTTGTTGAGATACTATCTGTTTCTGTTAGAATGAGAAACTATTTAAAAGTAGTGTTTGTTTTCGTTTTTGAGTAGCATAAGTATGTTTGGGTTTGTAGCTTATAGCTATGAAGCACATACTCTGATACGGATACTGCGACACGACACCGACACGGCGACACTGCTAATGTAAAAAATATAGGACACCGACACCGCTACATATTTATAAAAGATATAAATTGAGAATCAACATATATACATGTAAATCTAAGTTGGGCAAGTTATTTCTTAAGAAAAAATTTAAAACATGATATAATAATATTTTGCCTTTATTTATCTATCTACCATCGAAAAAAATTAAAATATTGTAATCAAACTGTATGTCTTCAATCCCTCATTGAACAATATTGTTGTTTCGACACATCTTTAACTCTTGTAGATATGTTTGATATGTTGTAAGGAGAATATAAGTAAAGAAAAAACAATTTTTTTTGTGACACTTGTCCGACACGTGTCGTGTGAATGTCTTACAAGTGTCGGACACGGATCAAAGGAGTGCCAAAGTAAAAAAAAATTGATTTTTTTTTGACACCGGTCTGACCTATCCGACACGTGTCGTACAAGTGTCATACGAGTGTCGGACACTGCGACACGCCTAATCATAGAGGTGTTTGTGCTTCATAGACTTATAGTGAGTTTTATTTTTTTGACATTTTCTCCAATTTTTTGTTTTAATTTTTTTCACTCTAGTAAATTAAAATAAAAATCCACTCTCAAATCTCAATACAAACTACCCATCTTCCACTTTGCGGTTGCCACAAGATAATAAACACAACTCATTTCTTGTACATTTTTTTTTTTATCTAATCTAACATTATATACGTTAATAAGAATATGATAATTCATATTAATTTGTATATAATAAAAATAATTTGCGGTATACTCTGCATGAAGGTAATGCTGCAGGTGAGAGTTTGACTGAAAGAGTACTATGGTTTTTGTATTTATTATTAATTTTTAAGAACACAAATTCTTACCTATATCAATTTCAAAGTCTAAAATTTTGAGACCCAAATTTCTACGATATAATACAATAATTAAAGAAAACATTGGTAACATCCTACCAAAGAAGGTTTACACATCCTCGAAGTGGATGGTTTAAAATAAGGAAACCTGTAAGTATTGAAAGAGCATAAACCGCAATCCAATCAACAAGTTGAACTTTTTTTTTTTTTTGACTAAATCAACAAGTTGAACTTGCCTGCTACATACTAATTTTTAAAATTAGAATAGAGCATCCAAAAATTTTAAGATAGTTTAAGTGTTTATTCCTCCCCGGATAAAATGACATTTAAGATCTTTTTTGCTCAAAGATGTATCCAATAAGGACAATTTTAAATTTTAACATAATTAAAATAACAATTTTGCCAATGCAGTTAAATTAAAATTTTAATAGATCATCTTTCTTCCCCCTCCAATTTGAAGAACCAAAAAGTGGTATAGAAGAATTTTGATCCCCTCTCCTCTTGTCGCACTTTCAAAAATTGAACCAACAACTATAATTTAAAATATTCCCTCCAGCTTCCCTCATGTGCCAATTTTCACTTTTACCCTTGCAAACGTTATAAAAATGAGAAATTTGACACCCCTGCAGTTTTCTACTTAAACAACAGATTCAGTTCTCTACTTAAGTAGCAAACGCGTAAAATCTTGAAGTTTTAAACCGTGTAAAATCCTAAGAATAGATTTTACACATCCGCTACTTAAGTAGAGAATTATAGGGGTGTCAAATTTCTCATTCCTATAACGTCTACAACTTGAGTAGCAGAAGGGTAAAAATGAAAATTAGAATGACACGAAAGAATGTAAAGTAAGGCACGCCAAAAGGAATTCTCAAAAAAACCATCATGGATCTTTCTTTCCTCAGTCCTCACACACACACACCCAATCATTTCGTTTATTTCTTTATTATTTACCCTTTTTCCACATAACAGAAGACAACATCACTTTTCTTTTTCTTTTCTTTTTTGCGTCAAAAAAAAAGAAGTGATATTGTTCATTTTCCCAGTGCATCTAGGATAATAAGAACAATAACAATAATAATAAGCATAATACTAATAATGGTACATATAAATCCAGAATTTGACATTATGATCATAACAATTTTTCGTTTATTTCTAAGGATAGGAAACATTCATTGGGAAAGGTACTATCTCCACACCCCTCATATTTGTTACTCTCATTGAGATTATAAACATCAAAATGTTACTCTAAATTTTCTGAATCCATTATGGACTAAGAAAATTCTCAAGTAATTCACATTCTTCTATGGCTATCTCTTCTATTTTTGCTCTTTTATGAGTGTT
The DNA here is from genome assembly GCF_020283565.1 of Trifolium pratense. NCBI lineage: Eukaryota > Viridiplantae > Streptophyta > Magnoliopsida > Fabales > Fabaceae > Trifolium > Trifolium pratense. The sequence continues at coordinate 9,464,710 of NC_060059.1, forward strand.
ACAATCTCAATTCTCAAGTAAAAGATCATCAAGAAACAATGGTTATTACAAGCGAAAACATGAAACCAAAACATTGGAATCAAAATTAATTTAAAACATCAATCCACTTTCTCAATTGTGTTTTCCTCCACTACAAACTAACTGAAATATAATTAACATCACTGTTTCATTATCACAGAAAAACTAAATAATAATTCTTTAGCCTCATCAGCAAATGAACACTCACCTAAGTTTGTCTCCTCATACGCTTCCTAAGCTTCTGATACTTATGTTTGTTCATCTTCTTCTTCCGCTTCTTCTTCGTGCTATCAGCCCAAAGGGTTCGAGCATCTTCCAAATCAGTATCCTCTGACACATTGGAAAGAAACCCATTTTCAAAAACAGGTTTTGAAGCAAACCCAAAAGGGAAGCTAGGGAAGATCAAGGTTGTACTCGAGGACCCAGCAAATTGATGCGTTAATATTGGGCTTGTTGGGAGGGGTTCATTTGGTAGGTTGAGTTCTTGGTTAAGTGGAACAATGGGGTTTGGTGTGTGTAAAGGATGAAAAGCAGTGATGAGTCTCGAGGATGGTTGTCTTTTCATAAGTTTCTGAAGCAATGAAGTCATTGAAGAACCCAAGACGAATTTTTCCTGTTTCATAAAAGGATTTAGAGTTATATACATGTTTGGTACATTATTTGAGCATATCAATGTTGTTGGAGACAGGAAGTAAACCACAACAAAATCTAAAATTTGCATCAAGCATATACTATCCCCTCCCAACACCACCACCCAGGCCTTTAAGATCTATTAAAACGACATGTTTCCGCCATGAGTGTGTGTGTGTAATAATGTATTAAAAAATTTCATTCAGGAAAGCACTAGCCATTCAACATGGACTGATAACCAATGTCAGACACTCCACAAGCACAGAAGGATACTCCCATCTCACATCCTTCAACTTTTTACTTCCGTTTTTATTTGAACTTTTGTAACAACCTAGTTTGGAGTTGCATACCACACTACTTAAACCATTTTCGTGAGGGGGGAACAAAAGTGAAATTAAACCAATAATATAATAACATACTAGTATAAAAAAAATTTAGGGGGACCGTGGCCTCTGCTAGTCCCCCCTTCTAGCTCAGTCCCCTATCTTTGAAATCTATAAAAATAAAAATAAAAATAAAAAAAAAAAAAAAAACTAATGCAGAGTTTTGCAACATCATGTTACTCCGTTACTCCATTTTACGATGATGCTTTCATCTATTCAACTTATAGAATGACACATCACACAATTTACTATTAAGCTGAGTAATCAACATAACATTATGAATCAAGTTGAAATAAGCATAATCAAATAAGTAATTAAACATTAACAGCATCATTGAAGAATATATTATCCATCAATTTGATCCCTAAATCTTGAGAGGAGTTATCAGTGGGGCAATCTTAGTGATTCACTATTTCAATTTGATGATCAAGATTTCATTACATTAATAGTGTCAAATTGATAATAGTTTAACTTCAAAATCAAACATCAAAGGACATATTCATCAGTTACGATCACAAATACAGTATAACACAACACAAACATGAACCCTAACCCTAATCCTAATCAATTTCAGTCAATAAATAAATAAAAAAGAGAAGAGAAAGATAATTCGCACCATTTTGATGAATCGCTCTTCAAAATTTGATGACTAATTCTTTTCACAGTGCGTGAATCATAAGGTTAATGGATCGATGAAATCTCTCTGATTTGGAAAATGAAGAGAAAATGGCGGTTAAGGGGTTTCGCTGGATCTTCCTTTGACGGTGGTCGGAGTACTCATTATCTGGATATAGTATCGGGTTCTAAGGCCCGCACTGAATAATCCTTTGGGCTCTCGTTATAGGCCCAATACACTTAATGAAAGTTGTTATTTACGCCCCATCCATATTTAGCACAGTAAAGTCGGATGTTTTCTCTCCCCACCCCCCGTGAATCTTTTATCCCCCCTGAGTTTCCAATTTTGCCCTTGAAAAAACTTCGATTCGTAGAAACCGAATTTTTTCTAGTGCAAATTCAGAGTAAATTTCGGTTTTTAGAAACCGAAATTTGTTTTCAAGGCAAAAAAAACTTCGGTTTCTACGAATCGAAGTTTTTTCAAGGGCAAAATTGGAAACTCAGGGGGATAAAAGATTCACGGGGGGTGGGGAGAGAAAACATCCGACTTTACTGTGCTAAATATGGATGGGGCGTAAATAACAACTTTCATTAAGTGTATTGGGCCTATAACGAGAGCCCAAAGGATTATTCAGTGCGGGCCTTAGAACCCGATACTATATCCAGATAATGAGTACTCCGACCACCGTCAAAGGAAGATCCAGCGAAACCCCTTAACCGCCATTTTCTCTTCATTTTCCAAATCAGAGAGATTTCATCGATCCATTAACCTTATGATTCACGCACTGTGAAAAGAATTAGTCATCAAATTTTGAAGAGCGATTCATCAAAATGGTGCGAATTATCTTTCTCTTCTCTTTTTTATTTATTTATTGACTGAAATTGATTAGGATTAGGGTTAGGGTTCATGTTTGTGTTGTGTTATACTGTATTTGTGATCGTAACTGATGAATATGTCCTTTGATGTTTGATTTTGAAGTTAAACTATTATCAATTTGACACTATTAATGTAATGAAATCTTGATCATCAAATTGAAATAGTGAATCACTAAGATTGCCCCACTGATAACTCCTCTCAAGATTTAGGGATCAAATTGATGGATAATATATTCTTCAATGATGCTGTTAATGTTTAATTACTTATTTGATTATGCTTATTTCAACTTGATTCATAATGTTATGTTGATTACTCAGCTTATAGTAAATTGTGTGATGTGTCATTCTATAAGTTGAATAGATGAAAGCATCATCGTAAAATGGAGTAACGGAGTAACATGATGTTGCAAAACTCTGCTGTGTCACGCCACGCCATCTAACTTATTAAATTTGTCATACTCCTATATCAGTTTTATTTTATATCTCCATTTTCGTTCCTAAATTCCACAATTTAATCCAAGCTCAACAATCAACATAATATCATCAAACAAATCTAAACAACCATAATAAAATTAAAAATTAAACATAACATAATATATCAACTATCAATTTGATCCCTAATCCTTGAGAGGATTAAATTAATAAATGATGTATTTTCTATAAACTATAACTAATTGATAATAGTTTAGCTCCAAAATCAAACGCCACAGGACAAACTCATCTTAATCGGTTACCATGGTGAAGAACAGATAATTGACGGAGAAGAAGTGTACGAGTAACGATCTAAACAAAAATAAAATAAAAAAAAACCCTAATCCTGATAAATTTCAAGGAAAAAAAAAAAGGACGATAGAAAGAGAATTCGTACCATTTTGATGTATAGTTGTTCAAATTTTGATTACTCTTTTTTCCAAGGTTGGTGAATCAGAAGGTTGATCGATGAAGATATTTCAGATTCGGAAAGTTTTGTTGATGAATGAATGCAGTGGCGATTCCAGTAATATTAGAGAGCCTAGGCAAAATTTTGGAGGGAATTTTATCAACCAAATTTCTAGATACAATAATATTTAAAAGACAAAGTTGTTTCTGCAATTCAAAAACATATTTAAATTACATTAGTACTTCTCTTTTTATGCAAAAGAAAATATTCTTCACAATATACACTTGTAGTATGCCTATTGTAAGGCTTGGTCAATTATGAAATCAACATAATATAATGTAATTTCCCCTAATGAAAGAAATCCATAACAAACAACTGTGAGAAAGAAACTGATATCTGATCAACGAGACTACATTTCAAACTGAATACAAATATCACAAGACTATCTTATTCTTATTTAATATTGTGTATAAGATCAAACTGAGATCAAGAATACAAGGTTTGTCATCAGCTTATAAAAGAAAGAAAGTGCTTCATCAACAAAGGTGATTTTGATCCATCAAAGTGAACACAACACAAATGTCCACAATTAAACAAAGTTTTAGTTGCAGTTACGATGACAATAATATCACAAAGTAGAAAATCACCAAGTTAGTTTACAACAAGAGGCATCATGAAATCAAATAGTTTTTAGAACAAAAACCCTTCATTCTCACTATTTTAGAACAAAAACACTATTGCAGAACCAACCAAAACTACTTATTTATATAACCAAAACAGCTTATTTATATAATCACTTAACAATCAAAACAGCTTAATAAATTTAAAATTCAAAACAACACCAAATCATCAAACAAAGATTCTAGATTGAGAAGGTTAGGTTGTTAAAAATTAATTGCAGTATGTTAGTTTGCTTACCTGAAACGAGACGAAGAAAAAGAGTGAGTGCGGTGCGGTGTGGTGTGGTGCGGCGCGGTGAGCTGAGCAGTGGTGCGGCTGCGGCGGAAGATTGAACGGCGTTACGGCGAGGTGAGGGAGAGAGATTGAGAGCAGTGAGAGAGGGATTGAGAGCGGCGGCCGGTGGCGGTGGGTGAGAGAGGAACAGCGATTTTGAGAGAGAGGGATCGAGAAAGAGAAAGCAAATTCTAACTCTTCCTTTTTCTGTTTTTGTTTTCATTTAAAAAAAAAATAAAAATATATATATATAAGAAGGGCAGCCCAGGCACGTGCCAGGCATGCCCGGCGGTATACTCGCCACTGAATGAATGAATGAATGAATGAAGCGAAAATTGTGATTTAGAAAGTTACGCTGTTATTAAAAAAAAAAAAAATTCGCTGGATCTTTCTTATCTGGCTAGTTTGGTCTCTAAGGCCCGCAAAACAGTTGACTCGTTACGGGCCGGAGACCAACACTTTAGGCCCCTTGTATGTTATTATATACGCCCCTCATATATTTTTAAGTTTTTCTTTACGCTCTATTAGGTTTTTCTTCCGGGTTTTTTCTTCTCTATGATTTTATTTTCTCAGTGTGACGTTGTTTGATTTTTAATATTGTTGTTGTGTTCATTTGATTTTTTGTCTTGTTACGGTGTTCGTTTGGTTGAAATTGATAGATCAGTTTGAATCAATTATTGATTAAACGAGTGACTAAGTTTTGCAATGATGCATATCCTGAGATATAGTTATATCGATGATTTTGATTTTATAACATTATTTGTAGGTATGAATATTTCTCATTTTATGTTATTAACTTTAATGTTGTGAGTTTGGTTGCATATTCAAGTTATATGTTGTGAACTTGGATCCTCAACTTATTTGAATGAATGGATATCTTTTTATTTTAGTCAAAAACATTTTGCTTGATGCCAATTAACTAGCTTATATTGTATTGGATTAAAACTTGATCGATTAAATGTTCTTGATAAACAAGCTTCTTTCGCCGCTTATATGGAGTAATTTTTGTTGAGATACTATCTGTTTCTGTTAGAATGAGAAACTATTTAAAAGTAGTGTTTGTTTTCGTTTTTGAGTAGCATAAGTATGTTTGGGTTTGTAGCTTATAGCTATGAAGCACATACTCTGATACGGATACTGCGACACGACACCGACACGGCGACACTGCTAATGTAAAAAATATAGGACACCGACACCGCTACATATTTATAAAAGATATAAATTGAGAATCAACATATATACATGTAAATCTAAGTTGGGCAAGTTATTTCTTAAGAAAAAATTTAAAACATGATATAATAATATTTTGCCTTTATTTATCTATCTACCATCGAAAAAAATTAAAATATTGTAATCAAACTGTATGTCTTCAATCCCTCATTGAACAATATTGTTGTTTCGACACATCTTTAACTCTTGTAGATATGTTTGATATGTTGTAAGGAGAATATAAGTAAAGAAAAAACAATTTTTTTTGTGACACTTGTCCGACACGTGTCGTGTGAATGTCTTACAAGTGTCGGACACGGATCAAAGGAGTGCCAAAGTAAAAAAAAATTGATTTTTTTTTGACACCGGTCTGACCTATCCGACACGTGTCGTACAAGTGTCATACGAGTGTCGGACACTGCGACACGCCTAATCATAGAGGTGTTTGTGCTTCATAGACTTATAGTGAGTTTTATTTTTTTGACATTTTCTCCAATTTTTTGTTTTAATTTTTTTCACTCTAGTAAATTAAAATAAAAATCCACTCTCAAATCTCAATACAAACTACCCATCTTCCACTTTGCGGTTGCCACAAGATAATAAACACAACTCATTTCTTGTACATTTTTTTTTTATCTAATCTAACATTATATACGTTAATAAGAATATGATAATTCATATTAATTTGTATATAATAAAAATAATTTGCGGTATACTCTGCATGAAGGTAATGCTGCAGGTGAGAGTTTGACTGAAAGAGTACTATGGTTTTTGTATTTATTATTAATTTTTAAGAACACAAATTCTTACCTATATCAATTTCAAAGTCTAAAATTTTGAGACCCAAATTTCTACGATATAATACAATAATTAAAGAAAACATTGGTAACATCCTACCAAAGAAGGTTTACACATCCTCGAAGTGGATGGTTTAAAATAAGGAAACCTGTAAGTATTGAAAGAGCATAAACCGCAATCCAATCAACAAGTTGAACTTTTTTTTTTTTTTGACTAAATCAACAAGTTGAACTTGCCTGCTACATACTAATTTTTAAAATTAGAATAGAGCATCCAAAAATTTTAAGATAGTTTAAGTGTTTATTCCTCCCCGGATAAAATGACATTTAAGATCTTTTTTGCTCAAAGATGTATCCAATAAGGACAATTTTAAATTTTAACATAATTAAAATAACAATTTTGCCAATGCAGTTAAATTAAAATTTTAATAGATCATCTTTCTTCCCCCTCCAATTTGAAGAACCAAAAAGTGGTATAGAAGAATTTTGATCCCCTCTCCTCTTGTCGCACTTTCAAAAATTGAACCAACAACTATAATTTAAAATATTCCCTCCAGTTTCCCTCATGTGCCAATTTTCACTTTTACCCTTGCAAACGTTATAAAAATGAGAAATTTGACACCCCTGCAGTTTTCTACTTAAACAACAGATTCAGTTCTCTACTTAAGTAGCAAACGCGTAAAATCTTGAAGTTTTAAACCGTGTAAAATCCTAAGAATAGATTTTACACATCCGCTACTTAAGTAGAGAATTATAGGGGTGTCAAATTTCTCATTCCTATAACGTCTACAACTTGAGTAGCAGAAGGGTAAAAATGAAAATTAGAATGACACGAAAGAATGTAAAGTAAGGCACGCCAAAAGGAATTCTCAAAAAAACCATCATGGATCTTTCTTTCCTCAGTCCTCACACACACACACCCAATCATTTCGTTTATTTCTTTATTATTTACCCTTTTTCCACATAACAGAAGACAACATCACTTTTCTTTTTCTTTTCTTTTTTGCGTCAAAAAAAAAGAAGTGATATTGTTCATTTTCCCAGTGCATCTAGGATAATAAGAACAATAACAATAATAATAAGCATAATACTAATAATGGTACATATAAATCCAGAATTTGACATTATGATCATAACAATTTTTCGTTTATTTCTAAGGATAGGAAACATTCATTGGGAAAGGTACTATCTCCACACCCCTCATATTTGTTACTCTCATTGAGATTATAAACATCAAAATGTTACTCTAAATTTTCTGAATCCATTATGGACTAAGAAAATTCTCAAGTAATTCACATTCTTCTATGGCTATCTCTTCTATTTTTGCTCTTTTATGAGTGTTACAATCTCAATTCTCAAGTAAAAGATCATCAAGAAACAATGGTTATTACAAGCGAAAACATGAAACCAAAACATTGGAATCAAAATTAATTTAAAACATCAATCCACTTTCTCAATTGTGTTTTCCTCCACTACAAACTAACTGAAATATAATTAACATCACTGTTTCATTATCACAGAAAAACTAAATAATAATTCTTTAGCCTCATCAGCAAATGAACACTCACCTAAGTTTGTCTCCTCATACGCTTCCTAAGCTTCTGATACTTATGTTTGTTCATCTTCTTCTTCCGCTTCTTCTTCGTGCTATCAGCCCAAAGGGTTCGAGCATCTTCCAAATCAGTATCCTCTGACACATTGGAAAGAAACCCATTTTCAAAAACAGGTTTTGAAGCAAACCCAAAAGGGAAGCTAGGGAAGATCAAGGTTGTACTCGAGGACCCAGCAAATTGATGCGTTAATATTGGGCTTGTTGGGAGGGGTTCATTTGGTAGGTTGAGTTCTTGGTTAAGTGGAACAATGGGGTTTGGTGTGTGTAAAGGATGAAAAGCAGTGATGAGTCTCGAGGATGGTTGTCTTTTCATAAGTTTCTGAAGCAATGAAGTCATTGAAGAACCCAAGACGAATTTTTCCTGTTTCATAAAAGGATTTAGAGTTATATACATGTTTGGTACATTATTTGAGCATATCAATGTTGTTGGAGACAGGAAGTAAACCACAACAAAATCTAAAATTTGCATCAAGCATATACTATCCCCTCCCAACACCACCACCCAGGCCTTTAAGATCTATTAAAACGACATGTTTCCGCCATGAGTGTGTGTGTGTAATAATGTATTAAAAAATTTCATTCAGGAAAGCACTAGCCATTCAACATGGACTGATAACCAATGTCAGACACTCCACAAGCACAGAAGGATACTCCCATCTCACATCCTTCAACTTTTTACTTCCGTTTTTATTTGAACTTTTGTAACAACCTAGTTTGGAGTTGCATACCACACTACTTAAACCATTTTCGTGAGGGGGGAACAAAAGTGAAATTAAACCAATAATATAATAACATACTAGTATAAAAAAAATTTAGGGGGACCGTGGCCTCTGCTAGTCCCCCCTTCTAGCTCAGTCCCCTATCTTTGAAATCTATAAAAATAAAAAAAAAAATAAAAAAAAAAAAAAAACTAATGCAGAGTTTTGCAACATCATGTTACTCCGTTACTCCATTTTACGATGATGCTTTCATCTATTCAACTTATAGAATGACACATCACACAATTTACTATAAGCTGAGTAATCAACATAACATTATGAATCAAGTTGAAATAAGCATAATCAAATAAGTAATTAAACATTAACAGCATCATTGAAGAATATATTATCCATCAATTTGATCCCTAAATCTTGAGAGGAGTTATCAGTGGGGCAATCTTAGTGATTCACTATTTCAATTTGATGATCAAGATTTCATTACATTAATAGTGTCAAATTGATAATAGTTTAACTTCAAAATCAAACATCAAAGGACATATTCATCAGTTACGATCACAAATACAGTATAACACAACACAAACATGAACCCTAACCCTAATCCTAATCAATTTCAGTCAATAAATAAATAAAAAAGAGAAGAGAAAGATAATTCGCACCATTTTGATGAATCGCTCTTCAAAATTTGATGACTAATTCTTTTCACAGTGCGTGAATCATAAGGTTAATGGATCGATGAAATCTCTCTGATTTGGAAAATGAAGAGAAAATGGCGGTTAAGGGGTTTCGCTGGATCTTCCTTTGACGGTGGTCGGAGTACTCATTATCTGGATATAGTATCGGGTTCTAAGGCCCGCACTGAATAATCCTTTGGGCTCTCGTTATAGGCCCAATACACTTAATGAAAGTTGTTATTTACGCCCCATCCATATTTAGCACAGTAAAGTCGGATGTTTTCTCTCCCCACCCCCCGTGAATCTTTTATCCCCCTGAGTTTCCAATTTTGCCCTTGAAAAAACTTCGATTCGTAGAAACCGAATTTTTTCTAGTGCAAATTCAGAGTAAATTTCGGTTTTTAGAAACCGAAATTTGTTTTCGAGGCAAAAAAAACTTCGGTTTCTACGAATCGAAGTTTTTTCAAGGGCAAAATTGGAAACTCAGGGGGATAAAAGATTCACGGGGGGTGGGGAGAGAAAACATCCGACTTTACTGTGCTAAATATGGATGGGGCGTAAATAACAACTTTCATTAAGTGTATTGGGCCTATAACGAGAGCCCAAAGGATTATTCAGTGCGGGCCTTAGAACCCGATACTATATCCAGATAATGAGTACTCCGACCACCGTCAAAGGAAGATCCAGCGAAACCCCTTAACCGCCATTTTCTCTTCATTTTCCAAATCAGAGAGATTTCATCGATCCATTAACCTTATGATTCACGCACTGTGAAAAGAATTAGTCATCAAATTTTGAAGAGCGATTCATCAAAATGGTGCGAATTATCTTTCTCTTCTCTTTTTTATTTATTTATTGACTGAAATTGATTAGGATTAGGGTTAGGGTTCATGTTTGTGTTGTGTTATACTGTATTTGTGATCGTAACTGATGAATATGTCCTTTGATGTTTGATTTTGAAGTTAAACTATTATCAATTTGACACTATTAATGTAATGAAATCTTGATCATCAAATTGAAATAGTGAATCACTAAGATTGCCCCACTGATAACTCCTCTCAAGATTTAGGGATCAAATTGATGGATAATATATTCTTCAATGATGCTGTTAATGTTTAATTACTTATTTGATTATGCTTATTTCAACTTGATTCATAATGTTATGTTGATTACTCAGCTTATAGTAAATTGTGTGATGTGTCATTCTATAAGTTGAATAGATGAAAGCATCATCGTAAAATGGAGTAACGGAGTAACATGATGTTGCAAAACTCTGCTGTGTCACGCCACGCCATCTAACTTATTAAATTTGTCATACTCCTATATCAGTTTTATTTTATATCTCCATTTTCGTTCCTAAATTCCACAATTTAATCCAAGCTCAACAATCAACATAATATCATCAAACAAATCTAAACAACCATAATAAAATTAAAAATTAAACATAACATAATATATCAACTATCAATTTGATCCCTAATCCTTGAGAGGATTAAATTAATAAATGATGTATTTTCTATAAACTATAACTAATTGATAATAGTTTAGCTCCAAAATCAAACGCCACAGGACAAACTCATCTTAATCGGTTACCATGGTGAAGAACAGATAATTGACGGAGAAGAAGTGTACGAGTAACGATCTAAACAAAAATAAAATAAAAAAAAACCCTAATCCTGATAAATTTCAAGGAAAAAAAAAAGGACGATAGAAAGAGAATTCGTACCATTTTGATGTATAGTTGTTCAAATTTTGATTACTCTTTTTTCCAAGGTTGGTGAATCAGAAGGTTGATCGATGAAGATATTTCAGATTCGGAAAGTTTTGTTGATGAATGAATGCAGTGGCGATTCCAGTAATATTAGAGAGCCTAGGCAAAATTTTGGAGGGAATTTTATCAACCAAATTTCTAGATACAATAATATTTAAAAGACAAAGTTGTTTCTGCAATTCAAAAACATATTTAAATTACATTAGTACTTCTCTTTTTATGCAAAAGAAAATATTCTTCACAATATACACTTGTAGTATGCCTATTGTAAGGCTTGGTCAATTATGAAATCAACATAATATAATGTAATTTCCCCTAATGAAAGAAATCCATAACAAACAACTGTGAGAAAGAAACTGATATCTGATCAACGAGACTACATTTCAAACTGAATACAAATATCACAAGACTATCTTATTCTTATTTAATATTGTGTATAAGATCAAACTGAGATCAAGAATACAAGGTTTGTCATCAGCTTATAAAAGAAAGAAAGTGCTTCATCAACAAAGGTGATTTTGATCCATCAAAGTGAACACAACACAAATGTCCACAATTAAACAAAGTTTTAGTTGCAGTTACGATGACAATAATATCACAAAGTAGAAAATCACCAAGTTAGTTTACAACAAGAGGCATCATGAAATCAAATAGTTTTTAGAACAAAAACCCTTCATTCTCACTATTTTAGAACAAAAACACTATTGCAGAACCAACCAAAACTACTTATTTATATAACCAAAACAGCTTATTTATATAATCACTTAACAATCAAAACAGCTTAATAAATTTAAAATTCAAAACAACACCAAATCATCAAACAAAGATTCTAGATTGAGAAGGTTAGGTTGTTAAAAATTAATTGCAGTATGTTAGTTTGCTTACCTGAAACGAGACGAAGAAAAAGAGTGAGTGCGGTGCGGTGTGGTGTGGTGCGGCGCGGTGAGCTGAGCAGTGGTGCGGCTGCGGCGGAAGATTGAACGGCGTTACGGCGAGGTGAGGGAGAGAGATTGAGAGCAGTGAGAGAGGGATTGAGAGCGGCGGCCGGTGGCGGTGGGTGAGAGAGGAACAGCGATTTTGAGAGAGAGGGATCGAGAAAGAGAAAGCAAATTCTAACTCTTCCTTTTTCTGTTTTTGTTTTCATTTAAAAAAAAAATAAAAATATATATATATAAGAAGGGCAGCCCAGGCACGTGCCAGGCATGCCCGGCGGTATACTCGCCACTGAATGAATGAATGAATGAATGAAGCGAAAATTGTGATTTAGAAAGTTACGCTGTTATTAAAAAAAAAAAAATTCGCTGGATCTTTCTTATCTGGCTAGTTTGGTCTCTAAGGCCCGCAAAACAGTTGACTCGTTACGGGCCGGAGACCAACACTTTAGGCCCCTTGTATGTTATTATATACGCCCCTCATATATTTTTAAGTTTTTCTTTACGCTCTATTAGGTTTTTCTTCCGGGTTTTTTCTTCTCTATGATTTTATTTTCTCAGTGTGACGTTGTTTGATTTTTAATATTGTTGTTGTGTTCATTTGATTTTTTGTCTTGTTACGGTGTTCGTTTGGTTGAAATTGATAGATCAGTTTGAATCAATTATTGATTAAACGAGTGACTAAGTTTTGCAATGATGCATATCCTGAGATATAGTTATATCGATGATTTTGATTTTATAACATTATTTGTAGGTATGAATATTTCTCATTTTATGTTATTAACTTTAATGTTGTGAGTTTGGTTGCATATTCAAGTTATATGTTGTGAACTTGGATCCTCAACTTATTTGAATGAATGGATATCTTTTTATTTTAGTCAAAAACATTTTGCTTGATGCCAATTAACTAGCTTATATTGTATTGGATTAAAACTTGATCGATTAAATGTTCTTGATAAACAAGCTTCTTTCGCCGCTTATATGGAGTAATTTTTGTTGAGATACTATCTGTTTCTGTTAGAATGAGAAACTATTTAAAAGTAGTGTTTGTTTTCGTTTTTGAGTAGCATAAGTATGTTTGGGTTTGTAGCTTATAGCTATGAAGCACATACTCTGATACGGATACTGCGACACGACACCGACACGGCGACACTGCTAATGTAAAAAATATAGGACACCGACACCGCTACATATTTATAAAAGATATAAATTGAGAATCAACATATATACATGTAAATCTAAGTTGGGCAAGTTATTTCTTAAGAAAAAATTTAAAACATGATATAATAATATTTTGCCTTTATTTATCTATCTACCATCGAAAAAAATTAAAATATTGTAATCAAACTGTATGTCTTCAATCCCTCATTGAACAATATTGTTGTTTCGACACATCTTTAACTCTTGTAGATATGTTTGATATGTTGTAAGGAGAATATAAGTAAAGAAAAAACAATTTTTTTTGTGACACTTGTCCGACACGTGTCGTGTGAATGTCTTACAAGTGTCGGACACGGATCAAAGGAGTGCCAAAGTAAAAAAAAATTGATTTTTTTTTGACACCGGTCTGACCTATCCGACACGTGTCGTACAAGTGTCATACGAGTGTCGGACACTGCGACACGCCTAATCATAGAGGTGTTTGTGCTTCATAGACTTATAGTGAGTTTTATTTTTTTGACATTTTCTCCAATTTTTTGTTTTAATTTTTTTCACTCTAGTAAATTAAAATAAAAATCCACTCTCAAATCTCAATACAAACTACCCATCTTCCACTTTGCGGTTGCCACAAGATAATAAACACAACTCATTTCTTGTACATTTTTTTTTTATCTAATCTAACATTATATACGTTAATAAGAATATGATAATTCATATTAATTTGTATATAATAAAAATAATTTGCGGTATACTCTGCATGAAGGTAATGCTGCAGGTGAGAGTTTGACTGAAAGAGTACTATGGTTTTTGTATTTATTATTAATTTTTAAGAACACAAATTCTTACCTATATCAATTTCAAAGTCTAAAATTTTGAGACCCAAATTTCTACGATATAATACAATAATTAAAGAAAACATTGGTAACATCCTACCAAAGAAGGTTTACACATCCTCGAAGTGGATGGTTTAAAATAAGGAAACCTGTAAGTATTGAAAGAGCATAAACCGCAATCCAATCAACAAGTTGAACTTTTTTTTTTTTTTGACTAAATCAACAAGTTGAACTTGCCTGCTACATACTAATTTTTAAAATTAGAATAGAGCATCCAAAAATTTTAAGATAGTTTAAGTGTTTATTCCTCCCCGGATAAAATGACATTTAAGATCTTTTTTGCTCAAAGATGTATCCAATAAGGACAATTTTAAATTTTAACATAATTAAAATAACAATTTTGCCAATGCAGTTAAATTAAAATTTTAATAGATCATCTTTCTTCCCCCTCCAATTTGAAGAACCAAAAAGTGGTATAGAAGAATTTTGATCCCCTCTCCTCTTGTCGCACTTTCAAAAATTGAACCAACAACTATAATTTAAAATATTCCCTCCAGTTTCCCTCATGTGCCAATTTTCACTTTTACCCTTGCAAACGTTATAAAAATGAGAAATTTGACACCCCTGCAGTTTTCTACTTAAACAACAGATTCAGTTCTCTACTTAAGTAGCAAACGCGTAAAATCTTGAAGTTTTAAACCGTGTAAAATCCTAAGAATAGATTTTACACATCCGCTACTTAAGTAGAGAATTATAGGGGTGTCAAATTTCTCATTCCTATAACGTCTACAACTTGAGTAGCAGAAGGGTAAAAATGAAAATTAGAATGACACGAAAGAATGTAAAGTAAGGCACGCCAAAAGGAATTCTCAAAAAAACCATCATGGATCTTTCTTTCCTCAGTCCTCACACACACACACCCAATCATTTCGTTTATTTCTTTATTATTTACCCTTTTTCCACATAACAGAAGACAACATCACTTTTCTTTTTCTTTTCTTTTTTGCGTCAAAAAAAAAGAAGTGATATTGTTCATTTTCCCAGTGCATCTAGGATAATAAGAACAATAACAATAATAATAAGCATAATACTAATAATGGTACATATAAATCCAGAATTTGACATTATGATCATAACAATTTTTCGTTTATTTCTAAGGATAGGAAACATTCATTGGGAAAGGTACTATCTCCACACCCCTCATATTTGTTACTCTCATTGAGATTATAAACATCAAAATGTTACTCTAAATTTTCTGAATCCATTATGGACTAAGAAAATTCTCAAGTAATTCACATTCTTCTATGGCTATCTCTTCTATTTTTGCTCTTTTATGAGTGTTACAATCTCAATTCTCAAGTAAAAGATCATCAAGAAACAATGGTTATTACAAGCGAAAACATGAAACCAAAACATTGGAATCAAAATTAATTTAAAACATCAATCCACTTTCTCAATTGTGTTTTCCTCCACTACAAACTAACTGAAATATAATTAACATCACTGTTTCATTATCACAGAAAAACTAAATAATAATTCTTTAGCCTCATCAGCAAATGAACACTCACCTAAGTTTGTCTCCTCATACGCTTCCTAAGCTTCTGATACTTATGTTTGTTCATCTTCTTCTTCCGCTTCTTCTTCGTGCTATCAGCCCAAAGGGTTCGAGCATCTTCCAAATCAGTATCCTCTGACACATTGGAAAGAAACCCATTTTCAAAAACAGGTTTTGAAGCAAACCCAAAAGGGAAGCTAGGGAAGATCAAGGTTGTACTCGAGGACCCAGCAAATTGATGCGTTAATATTGGGCTTGTTGGGAGGGGTTCATTTGGTAGGTTGAGTTCTTGGTTAAGTGGAACAATGGGGTTTGGTGTGTGTAAAGGATGAAAAGCAGTGATGAGTCTCGAGGATGGTTGTCTTTTCATAAGTTTCTGAAGCAATGAAGTCATTGAAGAACCCAAGACGAATTTTTCCTGTTTCATAAAAGGATTTAGAGTTATATACATGTTTGGTACATTATTTGAGCATATCAATGTTGTTGGAGACAGGAAGTAAACCACAACAAAATCTAAAATTTGCATCAAGCATATACTATCCCCTCCCAACACCACCACCCAGGCCTTTAAGATCTATTAAAACGACATGTTTCCGCCATGAGTGTGTGTGTGTAATAATGTATTAAAAAATTTCATTCAGGAAAGCACTAGCCATTCAACATGGACTGATAACCAATGTCAGACACTCCACAAGCACAGAAGGATACTCCCATCTCACATCCTTCAACTTTTTACTTCCGTTTTTATTTGAACTTTTGTAACAACCTAGTTTGGAGTTGCATACCACACTACTTAAACCATTTTCGTGAGGGGGGAACAAAAGTGAAATTAAACCAATAATATAATAACATACTAGTATAAAAAAAATTTAGGGGGACCGTGGCCTCTGCTAGTCCCCCCTTCTAGCTCAGTCCCCTATCTTTGAAATCTATAAAAATAAAAAAAAATAAAAAAAATAAAAAAAACTAATGCAGAGTTTTGCAACATCATGTTACTCAGTTACTCCATTTTACGATGATGCTTTCATCTATTCAACTTATAGAATGACACATCACACAATTTACTATAAGCTGAGTAATCAACATAACATTATGAATCAAGTTGAAATAAGCATAATCAAATAAGTAATTAAACATTAACAGCATCATTGAAGAATATATTATCCATCAATTTGATCCCTAAATCTTGAGAGGAGTTATCAGTGGGGCAATCTTAGTGATTCACTATTTCAATTTGATGATCAAGATTTCATTACATTAATAGTGTCAAATTGATAATAGTTTAACTTCAAAATCAAACATCAAAGGACATATTCATCAGTTACGATCACAAATACAGTATAACACAACACAAACATGAACCCTAACCCTAATCCTAATCAATTTCAGTCAATAAATAAATAAAAAAGAGAAGAGAAAGATAATTCGCACCATTTTGATGAATCGCTCTTCAAAATTTGATGACTAATTCTTTTCACAGTGCGTGAATCATAAGGTTAATGGATCGATGAAATCTCTCTGATTTGGAAAATGAAGAGAAAATGGCGGTTAAGGGGTTTCGCTGGATCTTCCTTTGACGGTGGTCGGAGTACTCATTATCTGGATATAGTATCGGGTTCTAAGGCCCGCACTGAATAATCCTTTGGGCTCTCGTTATAGGCCCAATACACTTAATGAAAGTTGTTATTTACGCCCCATCCATATTTAGCACAGTAAAGTCGGATGTTTTCTCTCCCCACCCCCCGTGAATCTTTTATCCCCCCTGAGTTTCCAATTTTGCCCTTGAAAAAACTTCGATTCGTAGAAACCGAATTTTTTCTAGTGCAAATTCAGAGTAAATTTCGGTTTTTAGAAACCGAAATTTGTTTTCAAGGCAAAAAAAACTTCGGTTTCTACGAATCGAAGTTTTTTCAAGGGCAAAATTGGAAACTCAGGGGGGATAAAAGATTCACGGGGGGTGGGGAGAGAAAACATCCGACTTTACTGTGCTAAATATGGATGGGGCGTAAATAACAACTTTCATTAAGTGTATTGGGCCTATAACGAGAGCCCAAAGGATTATTCAGTGCGGGCCTTAGAACCCGATACTATATCCAGATAATGAGTACTCCGACCACCGTCAAAGGAAGATCCAGCGAAACCCCTTAACCGCCATTTTCTCTTCATTTTCCAAATCAGAGAGATTTCATCGATCCATTAACCTTATGATTCACGCACTGTGAAAAGAATTAGTCATCAAATTTTGAAGAGCGATTCATCAAAATGGTGCGAATTATCTTTCTCTTCTCTTTTTTATTTATTTATTGACTGAAATTGATTAGGATTAGGGTTAGGGTTCATGTTTGTGTTGTGTTATACTGTATTTGTGATCGTAACTGATGAATATGTCCTTTGATGTTTGATTTTGAAGTTAAACTATTATCAATTTGACACTATTAATGTAATGAAATCTTGATCATCAAATTGAAATAGTGAATCACTAAGATTGCCCCACTGATAACTCCTCTCAAGATTTAGGGATCAAATTGATGGATAATATATTCTTCAATGATGCTGTTAATGTTTAATTACTTATTTGATTATGCTTATTTCAACTTGATTCATAATGTTATGTTGATTACTCAGCTTATAGTAAATTGTGTGATGTGTCATTCTATAAGTTGAATAGATGAAAGCATCATCGTAAAATGGAGTAACGGAGTAACATGATGTTGCAAAACTCTGCATTAGTTTTTTATTTTTTTTATTTTTTTTTTATTTTTATAGATTTCAAAGATAGGGGACTGAGCTAGAAGGGGGGACTAGCAGAGGCCACGGTCCCCCTAAATTTTTTTTATACTAGTATGTTATTATATTATTGGTTTAATTTCACTTTTGTTCCCCCCTCACGAAAATGGTTTAAGTAGTGTGGTATGCAACTCCAAACTAGGTTGTTACAAAAGTTCAAATAAAAACGGAAGTAAAAAGTTGAAGGATGTGAGATGGGAGTATCCTTCTGTGCTTGTGGAGTGTCTGACATTGGTTATCAGTCCATGTTGAATGGCTAGTGCTTTCCTGAATGAAATTTTTTAATACATTATTACACACACACACTCATGGCGGAAACATGTCGTTTTAATAGATCTTAAAGGCCTGGGTGGTGGTGTTGGGAGGGGATAGTATATGCTTGATGCAAATTTTAGATTTTGTTGTGGTTTACTTCCTGTCTCCAACAACATTGATATGCTCAAATAATGTACCAAACATGTATATAACTCTAAATCCTTTTATGAAACAGGAAAAATTCGTCTTGGGTTCTTCAATGACTTCATTGCTTCAGAAACTTATGAAAAGACAACCATCCTCGAGACTCATCACTGCTTTTCATCCTTTACACACACCAAACCCCATTGTTCCACTTAACCAAGAACTCAACCTACCAAATGAACCCCTCCCAACAAGCCCAATATTAACGCATCAATTTGCTGGGTCCTCGAGTACAACCTTGATCTTCCCTAGCTTCCCTTTTGGGTTTGCTTCAAAACCTGTTTTTGAAAATGGGTTTCTTTCCAATGTGTCAGAGGATACTGATTTGGAAGATGCTCGAACCCTTTGGGCTGATAGCACGAAGAAGAAGCGGAAGAAGAAGATGAACAAACATAAGTATCAGAAGCTTAGGAAGCGTATGAGGAGACAAACTTAGGTGAGTGTTCATTTGCTGATGAGGCTAAAGAATTATTATTTAGTTTTTCTGTGATAATGAAACAGTGATGTTAATTATATTTCAGTTAGTTTGTAGTGGAGGAAAACACAATTGAGAAAGTGGATTGATGTTTTAAATTAATTTTGATTCCAATGTTTTGGTTTCATGTTTTCGCTTGTAATAACCATTGTTTCTTGATGATCTTTTACTTGAGAATTGAGATTGTAACACTCATAAAAGAGCAAAAATAGAAGAGATAGCCATAGAAGAATGTGAATTACTTGAGAATTTTCTTAGTCCATAATGGATTCAGAAAATTTAGAGTAACATTTTGATGTTTATAATCTCAATGAGAGTAACAAATATGAGGGGTGTGGAGATAGTACCTTTCCCAATGAATGTTTCCTATCCTTAGGGGGGTGTATTGGATTGGGATTTCATGAGACAATTTTGGCAAAAAAAGTCTTGATGATTTTATGAGATTTTGTTGGACTATATTGATTTTGTGAGATTTTAAAGACTTTTTTACAGAGACTTTTTTACAATCAAGATTTTTAACACATGATTTGAATGGATTTTGAGAGATTTTTTTCAAAAAACTTTTTACAATCAAGATTTCATAATACTTTATATATTAAGAAACTTTTGTATATTAGGCAAATTTTAAAAGAATCAATAAATTTTAATAAAAGAAATTATATTTTTTTTGGGAATCCAAATTTTTAAACAAAAAAAAAGCCTTACATTTTTTTCACGTATATGTTTCTAATCACAAATAAAAACCATTATCACCATTGATGAGAAAAGAAGCAGATGAAGGTAACGAAAAAATAATTGCCGTAAAAAGTTGTATTGAATCAAAAATTTGTAAAAAAGATGTAGAATTTGTTAAAAAAATATTTTTCTGCAAAAAAACATATTTGATAGAAGAAGAAGAAGAAGAAGAAGAAGAAGAACTGATATAATGATGATGAAAGTAAAAAATCTTGGAGAGTTTGAAAAAGTCTCAAGTCTTTTGGTGAGATTCTTGAACAAGTGAACAAAGAAAAGAAGAAGGAGTGCAGTGATGATGAACTATGAAAAAATAAAGAAAAAAAAAATTGATACAGTGATGATGAAAATAAAAAGTCTTGGAGATTTCAAAAAAGTCTCAAGGCTTTTGGTGAGATTGTTGAAAAAGTCTATCAAGTGTATTTTCAACTAAAAAGTCTCTCAAAATCCATTCCATAGAAGAATCCATCAAAATCGGTAGACTTTTGAATACCAGTAGACATTTTAAAAGTAGTATCAAATCTCAATTGAATACCAACGGATTTTATTGCCCTGAAAAAAAAATCATGTTTGTCTTAATTGAATACCACAAGATTTATTTAACTTTTGTAAAAGTCTTGATTGAATACCTCAAGATTTTTTTGTCATAAAAAAGTCTTTTAAAATCCCATGAAATCTCAATCCAATACACCCTCCTTAGAAATAAACGAAAAATTGTTATGATCATAATGTCAAATTCTGGATTTATATGTACCATTATTAGTATTATGCTTATTATTATTGTTATTGTTCTTATTATCCTAGATGCACTGGGAAAATGAACAATATCACTTCTTTTTTTTTGACGCAAAAAAGAAAAGAAAAAGAAAAGTGATGTTGTCTTCTGTTATGTGGAAAAAGGGTAAATAATAAAGAAATAAACGAAATGATTGGGTGTGTGTGTGTGAGGACTGAGGAAAGAAAGATCCATGATGGTTTTTTTGAGAATTCCTTTTGGCGTGCCTTACTTTACATTCTTTCGTGTCATTCTAATTTTCATTTTTACCCTTCTGCTACTCAAGTTGTAGACGTTATAGGAATGAGAAATTTGACACCCCTATAATTCTCTACTTAAGTAGCGGATGTGTAAAATCTATTCTTAGGATTTTACACGGTTTAAAACTTCAAGATTTTACGCGTTTGCTACTTAAGTAGAGAACTGAATCTGTTGTTTAAGTAGAAAACTGCAGGGGTGTCAAATTTCTCATTTTTATAACGTTTGCAAGGGTAAAAGTGAAAATTGGCACATGAGGGAAACTGGAGGGAATATTTTAAATTATAGTTGTTGGTTCAATTTTTGAAAATGCGACAAGAGGAGAGGGGATCAAAATTCTTCTATACCACTTTTTGGTTCTTCAAATTGGAGGGGGAAGAAAGATGATCTATTAAAATTTTAATTTAACTGCATTGGCAAAATTGTTATTTTAATTATGTTAAAATTTAAAATTGTCCTTATTGGATACATCTTTGAGCAAAAAAGATCTTAAATGTCATTTTATCCGGGGAGGAATAAACACTTAAACTATCTTAAAATTTTTGGATGCTCTATTCTAATTTTAAAAATTAGTATGTAGCAGGCAAGTTCAACTTGTTGATTTAGTCAAAAAAAAAAAAAAAGTTCAACTTGTTGATTGGATTGCGGTTTATGCTCTTTCAATACTTACAGGTTTCCTTATTTTAAACCATCCACTTCGAGGATGTGTAAACCTTCTTTGGTAGGATGTTACCAATGTTTTCTTTAATTATTGTATTATATCGTAGAAATTTGGGTCTCAAAATTTTAGACTTTGAAATTGATATAGGTAAGAATTTGTGTTCTTAAAAATTAATAATAAATACAAAAACCATAGTACTCTTTCAGTCAAACTCTCACCTGCAGCATTACCTTCATGCAGAGTATACCGCAAATTATTTTTATTATATACAAATTAATATGAATTATCATATTCTTATTAACGTATATAATGTTAGATTAGATAAAAAAAAATGTACAAGAAATGAGTTGTGTTTATTATCTTGTGGCAACCGCAAAGTGGAAGATGGGTAGTTTGTATTGAGATTTGAGAGTGGATATTTATTTTAATTTACTAGAGTGAAAAAAATTAAAACAAAAAATTGGAGAAAATGTCAAAAAAATAAAACTCACTATAAGTCTATGAAGCACAAACACCTCTATGATTAGGCGTGTCGCAGTGTCCGACACTCGTATGACACTTGTACGACACGTGTCGGATAGGTCAGACCGGTGTCAAAAAAAAATCAATTTTTTTTTACTTTGGCACTCCTTTGATCCGTGTCCGACACTTGTAAGACATTCACACGACACGTGTCGGACAAGTGTCACAAAAAAAATTGTTTTTTCTTTACTTATATTCTCCTTACAACATATCAAACATATCTACAAGAGTTAAAGATGTGTCGAAACAACAATATTGTTCAATGAGGGATTGAAGACATACAGTTTGATTACAATATTTTAATTTTTTTCGATGGTAGATAGATAAATAAAGGCAAAATATTATTATATCATGTTTTAAATTTTTTCTTAAGAAATAACTTGCCCAACTTAGATTTACATGTATATATGTTGATTCTCAATTTATATCT
Source organism: Trifolium pratense (assembly GCF_020283565.1). Taxonomy (NCBI): domain Eukaryota; kingdom Viridiplantae; phylum Streptophyta; class Magnoliopsida; order Fabales; family Fabaceae; genus Trifolium; species Trifolium pratense. The sequence goes on from NC_060059.1 coordinate 9,487,425, forward strand.
TTTATAAATATGTAGCGGTGTCGGTGTCCTATATTTTTTACATTAGCAGTGTCGCCGTGTCGGTGTCGTGTCGCAGTATCCGTATCAGAGTATGTGCTTCATAGCTATAAGCTACAAACCCAAACATACTTATGCTACTCAAAAACGAAAACAAACACTACTTTTAAATAGTTTCTCATTCTAACAGAAACAGATAGTATCTCAACAAAAATTACTCCATATAAGCGGCGAAAGAAGCTTGTTTATCAAGAACATTTAATCGATCAAGTTTTAATCCAATACAATATAAGCTAGTTAATTGGCATCAAGCAAAATGTTTTTGACTAAAATAAAAAGATATCCATTCATTCAAATAAGTTGAGGATCCAAGTTCACAACATATAACTTGAATATGCAACCAAACTCACAACATTAAAGTTAATAACATAAAATGAGAAATATTCATACCTACAAATAATGTTATAAAATCAAAATCATCGATATAACTATATCTCAGGATATGCATCATTGCAAAACTTAGTCACTCGTTTAATCAATAATTGATTGAAACTGATCTATCAATTTCAACCAAACGAACACCGTAACAAGACAAAAAATCAAATGAACACAGCAACAATATTAAAAATCAAACAACGTCACACTGAGAAAATAAAATCATAGAGAAGAAAAAACCCGGAAGAAAAACCTAATAGAGCGTAAAGAAAAACTTAAAAATATATATGAGGGGCGTATATAATAACATACAAGGGGCCTAAAGTGTTGGTCTCCGGCCCGTAACGAGTCAACTGTTTTGCGGGCCTTAGAGACCAAACTAGCCAGATAAGAAAGATCCAGCGAATTTTTTTTTTTTTTTTAATAACAGCGTAACTTTCTAAATCACAATTTTCGCTTCATTCATTCATTCATTCATTCAGTGGCGAGTATACCGCCGGGCATGCCTGGCACGTGCCTGGGCTGCCCTTCTTATATATATATATTTTTATTTTTTTTTTTAAATGAAAACAAAAACAGAAAAAGGAAGAGTTAGAATTTGCTTTCTCTTTCTCGATCCCTCTCTCTCAAAATCGCTGTTCCTCTCTCACCCACCGCCACCGGCCGCCGCTCTCAATCCCTCTCTCACTGCTCTCAATCTCTCTCCCTCACCTCGCCGTAACGCCGTTCAATCTTCCGCCGCAGCCGCACCACTGCTCAGCTCACCGCGCCGCACCACACCACACCGCACCGCACTCACTCTTTTTCTTCGTCTCGTTTCAGGTAAGCAAACTAACATACTGCAATTAATTTTTAACAACCTAACCTTCTCAATCTAGAATCTTTGTTTGATGATTTGGTGTTGTTTTGAATTTTAAATTTATTAAGCTGTTTTGATTGTTAAGTGATTATATAAATAAGCTGTTTTGGTTATATAAATAAGTAGTTTTGGTTGGTTCTGCAATAGTGTTTTTGTTCTAAAATAGTGAGAATGAAGGGTTTTTGTTCTAAAAACTATTTGATTTCATGATGCCTCTTGTTGTAAACTAACTTGGTGATTTTCTACTTTGTGATATTATTGTCATCGTAACTGCAACTAAAACTTTGTTTAATTGTGGACATTTGTGTTGTGTTCACTTTGATGGATCAAAATCACCTTTGTTGATGAAGCACTTTCTTTCTTTTATAAGCTGATGACAAACCTTGTATTCTTGATCTCAGTTTGATCTTATACACAATATTAAATAAGAATAAGATAGTCTTGTGATATTTGTATTCAGTTTGAAATGTAGTCTCGTTGATCAGATATCAGTTTCTTTCTCACAGTTGTTTGTTATGGATTTCTTTCATTAGGGGAAATTACATTATATTATGTTGATTTCATAATTGACCAAGCCTTACAATAGGCATACTACAAGTGTATATTGTGAAGAATATTTTCTTTTGCATAAAAAGAGAAGTACTAATGTAATTTAAATATGTTTTTGAATTGCAGAAACAACTTTGTCTTTTAAATATTATTGTATCTAGAAATTTGGTTGATAAAATTCCCTCCAAAATTTTGCCTAGGCTCTCTAATATTACTGGAATCGCCACTGCATTCATTCATCAACAAAACTTTCCGAATCTGAAATATCTTCATCGATCAACCTTCTGATTCACCAACCTTGGAAAAAAGAGTAATCAAAATTTGAACAACTATACATCAAAATGGTACGAATTCTCTTTCTATCGTCCTTTTTTTTTTTCCTTGAAATTTATCAGGATTAGGGTTTTTTTTTATTTTATTTTTGTTTAGATCGTTACTCGTACACTTCTTCTCCGTCAATTATCTGTTCTTCACCATGGTAACCGATTAAGATGAGTTTGTCCTGTGGCGTTTGATTTTGGAGCTAAACTATTATCAATTAGTTATAGTTTATAGAAAATACATCATTTATTAATTTAATCCTCTCAAGGATTAGGGATCAAATTGATAGTTGATATATTATGTTATGTTTAATTTTTAATTTTATTATGGTTGTTTAGATTTGTTTGATGATATTATGTTGATTGTTGAGCTTGGATTAAATTGTGGAATTTAGGAACGAAAATGGAGATATAAAATAAAACTGATATAGGAGTATGACAAATTTAATAAGTTAGATGGCGTGGCGTGACACAGCTATGGTGTTGAATACTGTGTATAAAATTAGCATCCTTCGGTGCTTGTGGTTGTCGAGTGTATGACATTGGTATGCCATCCATTTCAAAGGGGCAGTGCTTCATTGATCGAAATTCTTCGTGTGTGTGTGTGTGTGTGTATACAGTCTCAGACACGCTCTTTTGATTTAGAACACTCCCCCAATCATGTTGTCCTCTATGTCAGACTTTGTAATCGGCAACCAGCTATCCTGGTTTAGAAGCCCGAAATACAAAGCACCCTTTTCGCTTCTTCCCATTCTCTCTCAAACAAACCACCAGTCATCACTATCCCTCATTCTCACCATCTGACACCCACCAACAACAACACCCTTTTCCACTACATAGTGGATTGTTCTATGAAAGTTGGGTTTTGCAGTTTAAGAAGTTCCTATCATGTGGTGTAGGTTTTCTAGTTTCAGAACAGATTATAATGTCTCTGTTGTACAAATTGGTAACAAGAACAAAAACTCACCGCTGTCACAACCCATAGAGACTCCCTTTTCCTTCACTGCCAACTTGCAAGTTGCAACTAAGTGTTGCATTGAACTTTGAAATGACAAATAAATAGGAAAAAATTTCTCTGCCAAAGCAACAATTAATAAGAAACGGATGGAGTATAAAAAGTTAAAATTTTAGAAACTAGCAAAACATGTTACAAGGTACATGATTTTAAAAAACGGATGATATGGCTTGATTGTGGATGTAGAGTGAGTGTCTCTGGGAGAGTATTTAGGAGTTTGACCGTAGCATTCCTCGTATACATGCTCATTGCTCACGGAGTAAACATCTCATTTTTATAGATTTTAAATGTCAAAAGTATATTCTTAATGAAAATTATGGATTTTGTTTCTACCCGTCTCCAACAACATTGATAATGTATTCTGACTATCAATCGGACTCAACTTCTTTTATGTATGATATTCATCTGCAATGGATTTTTTTCTTTTTTCAAGCAGGCTTAAGATTCTGTACATGTTTGGTACATCTAATATGAGTACATATAGAGATATCCATGCTGGAGTTTTAAATTTCTATTGTCCGCCCCTACTATTTGTATCTATGTGGCCGCCACAAGAAAAAAATATATAACTCTTATTTTATGTGGTATTTGTTTCTTTTTTTTTCCAATAAACTGAACTTGCATTGTTTGTATTTCTACAGTCCTCCCTTGCAGCTGCCAGAGCAGACAACTTTTACTACCCCCCAGAATGGGATCCAAGCCAGGTATATTTGCTTGCAAAAAGTGCGTTCTGTTAACTTATTTACTATTTACCATATAGAGATCTTACACCGTTTCATCCTTTCAGGGTTCTCTGAACACATTTCATGGTCAACATGCCTTGAGAGAGAGAGCAAGGAAGTTAGATCAGGGTATCTTGATTATAAGGTAAGTGATTCATTTTAATAGCAGCTACTGAGCTACAGTCTGACCATTAATCCATTTGTCTTCATAATTTATCCTGAAAGTTTGGTTTCCTACAGTAGGTCCTTTAAACTCTGTAATATAGTAAATTAAACAATGTGGATGCTGACCATTCTAAGCTATTGATGACCATTTTGTACTTAGAATTGTCAGAAATGAGTTGAAGCTGAATGATATCTAAAAAGTATTTGATATGTTTCATGATTGAAAGGGATAGTCTACTTTGTATAATTTTATGGAATGGGTTCTTTACTTTACAAGCGTTATTTGGTGTGTGTATTTTGAGTGCATGCGTTAATTTAGCTCTGTGTATACACTTGAAAGAGTCTGCAGTTGATCTCCTTTTCCAAGCTGGGTTATTTATTTGATGTTAACTTTTTATTCCATATTATCTGATGACCCTGCTTTCAGGTTTGAGATGCCTTATAATATATGGTGTGGAGGATGCAATTCTATGATTGCCAAGGGTGTCCGGTTCAATGCAGAGAAGAAGCAAGTTGGGAATTACTATTCTACAAAGGTATGTTGAAGTAGTGCAAACCATATAATGTTAATTATGGCTACAGGGGTAAAATTTCTTTTTTTGAAAACAAAGACCGGTATAGAAGCACCTACTCGTGTGAACAAAGTTACAAACTTGTGTATATATTTACACGCACAAATTAATTTTGATCCAATGATAGTTTAAAGTCTTACAATATTAATAACTTATGATGCCACACTTTATACGATTTTCTGGAAAAACTTACTGCAAATTGAAAATTTCAAATTATTCCAATGAGGTGGTACCTTCTTCCTTACTGATAGTTTAAACACCAGTATCTTAAGGATGTATATACATTCCTTACACCTTAATATTTTCAAGTGATAATGCACTGCATTATCTTGGAACCAATCTAAATAGTGCTGTTCAAAAATGTGTCTTCTGTTTACTAATAGTTAACATATTTATCTTGGTACCTTCAGATATGGAGCTTTACCATGAAAGCTGCATGCTGTAGACAAGAGATCACCATCCAGACTGATCCAAAGAACTGCGAGTATGTGATCATCAGTGGGGCTCAGAAAAAAACTGAGGATTTCGATGTTGAGGATGCAGAAACTTTTGAATTACCTGCTGATGAAGGTGTGCATTACGGAAGAAATATTTGCTGTTAGTTCTTTCTATGCATATATATTAATAAATAATTTGGTGTACATTTGCCCTAGTAGTTTGAAACATGTTATTGCATCTTTCAATTTTATTATTGAGGCAGGCGAGTTTTGCCATTGAATCCTTGGATCCAATGACTGTTTTCTATAGATATTAACAACTATAATGCTTTTTTACCTACATTGGCATTGTAGCTGCACGTAAGTGTAGCAACTAAATAACAATTGTGAATGTTAGCTAACTGAGCTTGTTTTAACATTTGTGGTACAGAGAAAGGGAAGCTTGCTGATCCATTTTACCGTCTCGAACACCAGGAAGAAGACTTGAAAAAAAAGAAAGAAGCTGAACCAGTGCTTGTGCGTCTCCAGCGAATGTCTGATGCCCGACATTCGGATGACTATGCCATAAATAAGAGTCTCCGAGCCAAACTTAGAGTATGTTACTTTGCTCATGAAATTTTATCTCGTTTATTTATCCATTCCATTTTCCCTTTTGATTAATTTTTTCGCCCTTTTCCATTTTCTCAGAGTCAAAAGAAAAGAGTTGCTGAAGAAGAAGCTGCTTCTAGGAAAAGGGGCCTTGGGATTCGACTGCTTCCAGCTTCGGAACAAGATGCTGCTGCAGCAGCAAAAGTGAAGTTTTCTAGTAAGTTTGACAAAAATAGGAAAGACAAACGGGCATTGATCAATGCTGATTCCATATTCCCAGGATTGTCTGTCTCATCCATGTCTGGTAAGAGAAGGCAAGAGCTAGAGTCTAAAAGAAGAAAAATTTCTGCAAGTGCAGCATCTAGCCTTTTGGCCGGGGGATATAAACCATCATCATGGTCACAAGGTGCTGTTTTGTCAAGCAGGCAAAAGGGAGCTTCAATGAATGCAAGACACTAGAAAGCTTTAAAATGTCAACAGAGTTGGTCAGTCACAGTTGATTTTGGCTTATTGACTCTGGAGTTGTACATAGAAATATGCTTAATAAGGTTATTTGTTAATGCTGTTGTTTTGTTTGTTTTGAGAGCTTAAAAGATAAGATAGATAGAAGTATATGTTTTGATTAAAAAAAAGAAACATGGAAGTATGTGTGATCATTTTGTATTCTATATTGTAAGCCATGTATAACGTGTGATCGAAGTGATTCATTTCCATTTTAACAAAGTTGAATTCTTGGTAATTTGTTGGTGGTTAGACACCGGAAAAGTCCCCTTTTAATGTAAATACACTGTCTCTTCCGTTTTTTATCACCCAAATCTTTATAATTCATTTCGATCTGATGATGAGTCGCGGAATAATTGGTATTATCAGATTGCAGAGGACATCCTGTCTTTGCTGGGCTGTGGAAACTTGTTTTTCAGAACAGAATAGTCCTGATATCTTTAGTTATTACATTCAGAACTATCGAAATGCCATTGATATTTCTTATTTTAATCAGTCTATTTGATCCGTGGGAGCAAAGGTCAATGTTTCAAAAATGTGACTAGAACTAGAATGATGAGTTACTCCTATTTTGCTAATAAATCAATGGCTGTTGGAATTAGATAAAGTATAATTTTTTTAAGATGAAGTAATGATTGCCATCTGAAATTCACACAACTGTGAGATTTCCTACTCGAACTTGGGTGAAAGTATTCAGCCTAATAATATTGATATTTGTTAGTTGAGTTTTACTTTATAGATATGTGTTTGTTTTCTATTTTAGTTTGAATGTATATTACTTTTTTTAAAAATGTATAGTGTTTATGCTGCATAAGAAGTAAATCATGATTAATATTTCATTGATATTATATAAAATAAACTATCTTAAACTATATACTAGATTAATACATTACAGCCACTAGTACAGAATAATATAATCTTTTTGAGACTTGAAGAGTATCACGTTTGAATTGACTCATTTGGTCTGAGTCTAAGAATTAGCCGAAAGAGAAAATGAAAGATGGAAACATAGATGTGGATGTATGAAAGGTGGAAGTTAACAACTTGATTTAAGTCAATGATACTCATAAAAATAGTGGCCAATTTATATTTTATATATAACAACTTTCACAAATTAGTGGAAATTAGTTTATGTATTTTTTTATACGCACATTTACTACACAATTCTTTAAGAAACTAGCCTTGATTATTTTTATTTTTATTTTTTTTTGTTCACCACTGATGGCTCATTGGATATCTAACTTGGTTCGGGGGTCTGTTTTGACATCAAGTGGTTTCAGCCCCTTCCCGATCGTTGTTGCGAGGATCGAACTGTGATCCTCCCTACATGTTCAATGCAAATCATCACTGAACCAACTAACTATTGGTAATTAGTGTTAATTATTGATGGTCAAAATTAACTTATTTTAATCTTATCTTAATTATTTATTATGGTATTGTATGGCCATACTCTTTTCTCTGATCACATTATATGCTGGCTGCATATTATATAGAGACAGCAATTTGGACCACATGATCGTCTATGGAATTCTCAATAGGTATCTATTGAAACCGATCTAAAGTAGACATGCAATATAATGACTACTACAAAATATTTAATGAAACAAAGGAATAGAAACATCATTGATAATAGTTGAAACAAATATTAATCATTATGAATACACAAAATCAATGTCTCTGCTGAGACAATATGAATTATCTAAACATGTAGCTCCCATGAATTGATCTCCTATAGTACTCACAAGATGCCATGCTACTAATTGAAGGTTATGGCGACAAATTAATTGGAAATCACATTAAATTATGAGTTATACACATGCCTCTACACAAAACAAGATTGTCTTAGAAGCACCACTTTGCCACATCATTACCATTTTACTTAATTATTTCTTTCAATATAGAGTTCAATATTAATTGTCATACAAAGCAAACACCTCATCATTTTCCATTGCAAATCTTGTTAATCACTTAATACTCAATGCCTAATCTTATAATTAAATTGAATTATAATTATTTGCTAGTTAAACATTTTATTAAGATCAAATGCAAACTAAACACCTATATATGCAATAGTAGTTAATTATGAGTAGACAGATAACAATTCTCAAACTTGTCACATGGTTTATGGATCATGTTGATATATTTTTTGGAAAAGGAAGAAAATAAAAAACAATAAAGCTAGTTTTATCATCATTACTTGTTTTGTGCTCAATAAAGGTAACTGGTAAGGTATAGTTCACGCTGAATTAATTGATCTCAAGTGAGCTTAAGAACGTACTACTACTATATATATACAAATAATTTTTTTTTGACAAACGAGCAATTCATCATCATAATATACATGCATGTCTCAATGCATGCTAATTTGCGCTATTTTGTTTTTCATACTTTAAGCAACTTTTTTTTAGCAATGTTTAAGTGATTTTTATTGCTATCAAGTACCCCCTAATAATCATTTAAGGCTCCAAATAAAAAAATAATAAAAAGAGAAATATATAAATTACATAAATAGTTTGTCATCATCATACTTGCATGTTGATATATATATTAAAAGTAGTTAAATACACCTTAGGGTGCATGTTGCTAATGCACACCTTCTAAAAAATAAGTGGGTGTACGTTAGCAATTCCTATAGGCATTTGCTATAATACACCTACTTAATTTTTAGAAGGTGTGTGTTAGCAAATGATAACTAAAAAGTAGTTAAATACACCTTAAGGTGTATGTTGCTAATGCACACCTTCATAAAAAATAGTAGGTGTGCATTAGCAAATCCAAATCCCATATATATATATATATATATATATATATATATATATATATATATATATATATATATATATATATATATATATATATATATATATATATATATATATATATGTGTGTGTGTGTGTGTGTGTGTGTTTGGGGCCGGGATGGAATTTTTTAATGACAAATTGTATACTTTATTCGGTCTTATATATAAGAAAACTTTTACTTACTAGATTCATTGTAGAAATAATGTATCTAGACAATATTATAGTCTGGATACTTCAATTTTATAATGAATCTAAAAAGTAAAAGTTTTTTTTATATATAAAATTAGAAAGAGTATAAAATTAAATTGCAACTACATCATTCATAAGAACATAAAATAGTAAAAAAAAAAAACGTACTATGATAATAGAAATTTCGTCAATCCATAATAAGTGTTACATTTGTCAAAAAAATAAAATTTTATTTAATTACTTTTTAATTGTACCATCCAATTAATTATTTATAAAATATAAAATATATATTCACATTTCTTTTTACCAAAGTATATATTATATATATATATATAACTTTTTTACAGCAACCTAACTCATTTCATTAATCCAATACTTCTCAATACAATGAGAAATCAAATAAAATACAACCAACTTGGTGTCTCCTTGTGGTATTTTAAGGTTTTGTGAGGCTTTCCTAGGCATGGGTAGAAAAGATAAATTTGGGTGGTTGTTAATTTGATAAACTATTGTGTGGACTATCTGAAAATCTTGAAATGACGTATTCTTTTCGGAAGGGACCTTTTCTATCGAGTGTCTGGTCGATATGGTGAAACTTTTATCTTGGAAGTGATTTATAGGTAAAAACTCTAGCTCCCACAGTTCCTTTTACGAGTGGGGTATCGACCTTACTTTATGTTAGAACCGATAGAGTTTGTTGGGATGTCGTGTTGGATCTCGATGGTCCAGAGGAATTAGAGGCCCTCTTGTTGTTTTGTCCTATCTGTGGTTGATCCTGGACTTTCTCTTCATAAGAGATATTATTCTTCTCGTGGTGGTGATTTTGAGGGGTTTTAGTTTGTTGGTGTTTTCTTGTAGTTTATTTGTTTGTTTATTTTTCTGTCTTACCGTAGATATTGTTGGATACTGGTGGAGTGTATTTCCAATACCTCTTTATTTTTCAGAACCTTCTCTTGCACTATTTTCATTTTTTATATTAGTATATAATATATTTTCCATTCGAAATAAAATAAAATACAACTAGTCAAGAAATAGTCACTCTAACATGAGTACGAGCAAGCATATTTATTTATCGTTTAATGAACTTCACCTCAAAATGTAATAATAAGGGGGATTTGATAAAGGAAATTACAACTTCAATTGCTAACTTGTTGATTTTTTATGTGAGAAAAAAAAAATACATATGCATGAAACATATAGCCATCAAGATTGAAAGATAACACGTCATGACAGGGTGGGACTGATGTCATCATAAATTCCCCTCAATTGGATTTGTCATGTTTATAGAATTGGAAATGGTAGTGGTGGTGCACATATATATCATCAAATGTTTGAATAGGGTTTTTCCTAAAATTAAATTCTTGAAGTACATAAAAAAAACTATTGAAAAATAATCACAAAAGGTGTATCGTATATAAAATTAGAGAAAATGAAAAGCTAAGAAAAATGGGACCAAAGCCGGCCGACATGCGTGTGACCACGAAAGTGTCCTAAAAACAAAGTACCCTTTCTTTCTAAGTTTCCATGACCTAGCAAGAAAGGAAAAAGAAAAACATATATAATTTAATCTTAATTTATATAATTTTTAAATTAAATGAAAAGCCTAAAAAGTGGGGTTCTATGCCAAAGCAAGTTAATAGTAACATTGAAAGAAAGAAAATAAAACAGTGTCTAGTGACTGACCTTATTAGGAAAAAGATAACCTTCTTTCCCTAAAGATATAGGGAAGGGATGCCCCCAGGGAGACATAGTAATTTGGTTATTTGTACTTGTGTTTCAATTAAAATGTTTATTTTACCCACACGTCTAATATGAAAATGTGGTAGATATTTGAGTATTTGAGTATTTGAATTATTGTTGTTTGGGGTTTGATTTTTCTTTTTTCCTTAAAGAAAAAGAGGTTTGGTTTTTAATTGATGTATATAGAAGGAAAAAAAAAATTGTTGAAAAATATGTTATATATTAATTCAGTGAAACCAACCTTAGTCATAGTCAACAAAAAAAAAATACATGTCAGTCTCAAGTCTCAACAATACACTGAACAACTTGAGTAAATAAACTTTGGTTGAATACAAGCACATGATAATGTTGGGAACAGGATATCCTGCTGTAAAATTTTCACGCAGTTTCACGCAGTTTTAGATCTCAGCCATCCGATCATAAATGAATGGTTCAGATTACAAACAGTTGATTTTAGTAATATATAATCTGGACCGTCTGATTTTAATCTAACGGCCGAGATCCAAAACCGCGTGAAACTGCGTGCAAAATGCACTGCAGCAAATCCAGATCCATAATGTTGAACCAAAATTCTTTTTTTTTTTTCCAATAATTTGATGTTCAAATATAAACATTAGAGATTGTTGATATTTCAAGTACGAGTTAAGTCTCATATCGGATAGAAAAGTAAATTTTTGTTTTTCTTGTTACCATGTCATGATATTGGTACGAAGTTTCCACTATCGTTACCGATGAAAAGTAAATGTTAAACACTTTATAAGTGAGGAACCATAAACTTAATTTGGTTAAGATGTGGTGCCTAACTTATTTATGTAGTCGTTCAATGCCCAAAATCTGATGAACTTCGTTGCCTCTTTATGACCAACAGAGAGCAAGTCTAACAAACATTAGTGCAAACATGCAATACCAATTGTATTGTTCATAAACTATATAATCTTTTTGACAAGGCATAATTTTGATGAACATTTTCATTGAAATATTAAATTGTTGCTTGAAAAAATAGTAAATTGAGTTATCGCATCTACAGAAACTTGAGGGATATTATGTCATTCAACAAAGTTTATAATTTAAGTTTTGAAACTCTTAAAAGTGGGTTTTCCAGGAGTAAGCAATAGAAATTTATAGCGAAACAACTATAATGTAAATGTAAAAGCGTTGGAACTGGATTTCATGATTAATATCTTTGTCAAGTATTCTAGTGATCATATATTTGTCAAAAAATAAAGAGAAAAAAGAATATGCATCGATAATGTAAAATAATTTTACACTGTCAACTAATATCAACCATATTTTCTGCCACATCATCCTACTAAACCCCATTTTATTGGTTGTCAGTGTAAAATTAATTTACACTGACGGTTCGTAGTCTTTAAACTCAAAAATCAAATAAAAAAATCAAATGCTCTATATTCCCAGCTCATTATAAACAAAAAAATAAATAAAAATAAGTGTATATAAACTAAATTCTTAATTTTTATACAATAATGTGTAGAATTATATTGAATGCACGGTAAAAAAGTTGAATTTAATTTATATGCACCGTCAGTCTAAAGTTATTTTGCACATGCGTCCAATAATATAGTGACACATCATGTATGGTAATTAAAAACACATGATGTGTCACATTCATTAAATGATGTGGCAACGCGTCATTGGATGTATGCGTAAAACAAAATTACACTGACGGTGCACAACAATTAAACTCAAAAAAGTTTGTATATAAGTTATATTCTTAATTATATTGAATACATATGTAAAAAAATTAGACCGATATAAATTAAATTTTTAATTTTTATACAATATTGAATGCATGTGTAAATTTTTTTTACACCGTCAGTGTATATATTCTCAATTATATTGAATATAAGTGTAAAAAAATTTACAACGACAGTGTATATATTCTTAATTATATTGAATGCATGTGTAAAAAAATTTACACCGACGGTGTATACAAAATTTTACACCGACAGTGTATATAAATTAAATTCTAGTTGAGAGTCTCATAATTTAAATTTAAATGTCACGTTAAATATTTTCATTTATTCAATGTGAGAATCTATCAAATGTTCGTAAAATTTATTTGAAAAGAATTTACTGTTCATTTGAGAGTCTAAAAATATTTGTAAATTGTGTGATAAATTTTAAATAAATTTTGAGAAGCTAGTTTGGTGCCAACCAAGAAGCTCTGAATACACACTTTTTCCAACAATTATAATGTTATGTGCATAAGCTTTATTGATGTAGTTTTTTTTTTTTGATAAAAGCTTTATTGATGTAGTAATTTGGTTTGCTTTTGATGGCCAAACTGAGCATTATAGTATCCTTTGCAGGTTTTGGCACTTAAAAGATCTAAAACTTGCCTTTTAAGCCAGGGCTACTAAATTGACCCCTGTTTTATTTTCACCATGCAACAGTTTTATTTTATAGAAAGTAGTCTCTCAAAAGTAAGAGAAGAAATTGCAACAAAAATTAAAATAAAATTATGTTTCTATTTTTTAAAGAAAATTGTGTGATCCAGTTACATTTTTTATTTTTTGTCCAATTTTAAATCAAAAGTTGACATCCTTTCAAGTTAATTTTTAATTATTTATTTAAACCGTTGATCTAAAATTAACAACTAACTCAAATAAGACATACTACTATAATTATGTGAATCTATTAATGCATACTTTTTTTTACCATAATTATAAATAAAATTTCATTTTTTTATATTTATTTAATAATTAATATATCTAATTTATATTATAAATTGTGAGTAATAAAGGTAGAGTTTTGAAAATAAAGGTGAAATTTTTAATTGACTACCTAAAAAAAATTGAAAATAAAAATTAGAGTTTTAAAAATTGAGTTAGTATTTTATATATGGGGAATATATATATATATATATATATATATATATATATATATATATATATATATATATATATATATATGGGGAGGGATCAAATTACACCGGTGTAACATTTGAGTAATGTTACACCGTTCAATAACGCTTCAACGAATACAAATTTTACAAAATCCACCGTTGGATTGAAAACTTATATCGTCTAGATCATCTATGTTAAATTTTATAAAATTCTAAAATCGTTTGATATGTTTTTTAGATAGATCAAAATTAATGGTTTATGCGTTTTTATTGAATACCGTTAATCTTCTCCCCTATATATATATATATATATATATATATATATATATATATATATATATATATATATATATATATATATATATATATATATATAAAATTATGTTACTTGTCAAAAGTAAATGGAAACATCTATTATTCCTTGTGATGTGGATGGCCTTATCAAGTTTTAATAACATTCTCGTGGACAATATCTTACCAACCATTATGAAAGTGACACATATATTTTTATCATAATACTTAGTTGAAGTTGATAATTTATTTCAATTTCAAACATATACATATACATGTATATACTAACTTACTCAAATATGTATCAGAGATACTAAGGATTAAGTTATCAAATTTATCTGCATCTTCTTTATCAAAATTTGGTTCATCATAACCATTATCAACATATAAACATAATTCATCATCAACAAAACACAAAATCAACTTCTCATTATTATTAATACATAGAAAATACATTTACTTCACAACATAATCATCTAAGAGGATATCAAATTCAAACATACCAACAACTGATCATTGATTTCAATTAATTGAATTTGCTATAAGGAGTGATATTATATTTAGAGGGGAGGTGAATATTTTTTTAGTTATGATTTAGCCGGCGTTCGGGATGTAATATTAGTTTTTCTCTTTTAAATTGATGTAATAATTATTTAGTATGCTTACAAATTACATAGCATTTATAGGGATATTTTGCATTTTACCCTTCCAGAAATACCTCATACAATTCAGACTCTTTGTAACTTTGATTAAAAAATACTTAGAATTTGTCCTATATTTTTGTTTGAATTCATTGGTTAGATTTATTTCCCCCATTTTTGTATATATATTTTTTATTTTTTATTAATATATTACGGAGATATGAGTAAAGAATGGGGTAGCCTATTTTATCTTCCGGTGTTTAGATGTTCTTCGCTTAGAAAAAAAAAAGTTTGAATTCCACATCCAAACTTTCACCCTCTAGTTTGTGGAATAGAATGTTGTAGAGCTTAACACAGTGCTCGAAAGGAGATTAAGAGTGACGCAATCAGAATTAAAAGATGAAGAAAGCAGTGGTACCACAATGGAGAAGATTATACGATGAAGAAGGGCATGGAGAACAACAAAAACACAATTAAAAAGATGAAATGTGGGAATATGGGGTTTAATTTGTGTTGTTATAATTGGGTCAACATATAACAATGTCAGGGTCGATCTTTTACGTACCCATACATATTTATATGGGGAAACAATCATTTTAGTCTCTGAATGTGCAACTCGATCGCTGTTATTCTGATCCCTGACTGAAGAAAAAAATACAAAATAGTCTTCGACTCTACAATTTGTTAGTCACTTCAGTCCTTGACGTTAAAAATGACTGTTAACTTTACAAAAAAAACTGATGTGTCATTTTTTGGGGGACACGTGACACATTGACTAGACATTAGTTGGACAAATGGCCTGATGATATGGCGAGGGACGAAAATGACACTACGAGGGACCAAAATGACAATAATTTTTTTTCTTCCTCTCACTCCTTCTTCATACATTCATCAATAAAATTCAGAATTTTAAACCCAAATTTTTTAAAAAATCATCAATAAAAAATTTGCAAAATTTTAACCAAATTTTCAAACAAAATCCCTAAAACCTCAAAATCTTAAAATTTCAAAATAAGTTGAGTAATGGAGACCATTTATACCTCAAGAGAAAATGCTTGTTCTAACAGCATCTATTATATAGGAAGTTGTATATATCAAAATGGTCTCTATAATGCCTTGAGGAAGGTCACTGATCAAATCAGACCCGAAAAATCATCTACTTTTTTATGCTTAAGCTAAAATACAACCAACAAAAGGGGAAATCTTGTTGATATTTAAACGCGTATATATAGGGATAAATGTGATATTTAAGCATTTTTTTTATTGATGATTATTTTAAAAAGTTGGATTTAAAATTGTGGGTTTTATTGATGAATGTATGAAGAAAATGAAAAGGAGAAAAAGATGAAGAAGGATGAAAGGAAGATAAGATGAAGAAATGAAGAAGAAAAAAATATTGTCATTTTGGTCCCTTGTATTGTCGTTTTGGTCCTCCGTCATATCATCAGGTTAGTTGTCCAACTAATGTCTAGTCAACATGCCATGTGTCCCCCAAAAAAATGCCACATCAGCTTTTTGTAAACTTAACGGTCATTTTTAATGTCAGAGACTAAAATGACTAACAGATCGTAGAGTCAAACACTATTTTGTATTTTTTTTTTTAGTTAAGAATCAGAATGACAGTGAATTGCACATCCAGGGACTAAAATGATTGTTTCCCCTATTTATATTCATCAATAGAGAAATACAACATCAACGTTTCGTTTGCTTACTAGGAAGAAAACAAACAGATGGGCTCATATGGTAATGGATATAAATTGTAGAGATTTTAATTTTTTTTTTTAAATGTAGAAACTATTGTTAAAACGTATGCAAAAATATAAGGACAAAAAATATATTTAATTCTTAAAAAAAGTTTTATTTGTAATCTTATCCCATTAGTTTGTAATCTAACTCAAACTCTTGATAAGAATTTGAACTATAGACGGAATATGGTAAGTTTTAAGATTATCGGGATATTGTAAAAAAAATAAAATCTTAACATGACAATCACAAATATAATAAATTATTTTCTTCGTCTCAATTTGATTGACACAATTGACTGTTGTGCACTATTTATACATGTTGTTTTGACTTTATTTTTCTACTAATAAACAAAGATAAATATTAGTATATAAGATGTTGTTTGATTCGTCTCGATGAGTATTTTCAAAATATCAAATTTTTATAATTTTTACTATTATACAATTAAAAATATTAATCGTTAAAGTTATGTATCGACCTGCGTGAAATAGTCAACTATGCCAATCAAATTGGGACGGAAGGAATATGACTATAAAAATTAGGGTGCCGTTAACATGTGCATATAGGGTACATGTTAAAGTTTCTATAATTAGAAATTTGCATTTAATATTATAAACGAATTTAATGCTTAAAAGACAGTATAATACACATATTTCGAAAAAATATTTCTATAATTGTATTCTTAACATGTGTCTTAGATACACACGTTAACATTTTCCTAAAAATTAAAATCAAGCACATCTAATTCATTTCCAAAAGAGCTACCTATAACTGAAACCAAGACCAAATGAGGAGCGAGGTGGAAGGTGGAGTGTGTTCCAAGACACAATGATTACATGGTATTGGGAAAGTAGAAAGGGTGGCTAGCAAGACTAGAATAACGTGGGGGGCTTGACCGATGTACCAAACAAAATTAAAACGCCAAAAGGCCAAAGGGCTGCAATTGGAAATAAATCCTACTCCATTGAATAAATGATCTAATTGATCATTTTCACGTTTGTCAATAAATAATTTTAATTATTAATATTTTAAATTACTTACTATTAAAAATTATAAAAATTATATATTTTAAAAATACTCATTGAGACAAATCAAATATCTCATATGCTTAGAGACTCATCTGGCTTGCTTGCGTGTGGATAGTGTGGACTGAACGAAACCATTGATTGTTTAGAGGCTCGACAACTTCAGTACATCAGATATATTGGACAAGATCAAGTCTCTCGTATAGGTGGTTGAGAGCATCGAGTAGTACTTTAACTTTGAACTGCCATATGTGGTGGTTTAGTCTTTTGCTTTGTTTGGGCCTTATATAGTTTTATGGTTTTGTTTTTTGTATTTTGAACTCTCTTGTAACTTTTTAGTCTCTCTTGGTACGCCTTGTGCTGAGGAGATTACTTTTTCTATATATGGATATCTCATTTTGGCTTGTTCAAAAAAAAATCTCATATGTTAATATTTGCATATACATATTAGTAGAAAAATACAGTCAAAGGAGATCATATGAATAGTAGACAAAATAAAAAATAGGTCATTTATTTTGGGATGGAGGGAATATTGCCCCAAAACAAGTAGTAACTGAAAACTTCAATTTAAATTTCGCTAAAAAAATTTACTCCTGCTTGATATCTAAATATAATAACTACCAATCGTTAGTTGGTTCAGTGGTAATTGACGCTGAACTTGGTAGGGAGGACCACAGCTCAATCTCCCCGCAACTGCGATCCGAAGGGTACTAAAATTGCTTGATGCCAAAACTGACCCCCGAACCAGATTAAACTTGTTGTGAAAACAAAAACAAAAAAATATAGTAACTGAAAACTTCAAGTAATATTTTTTTTTTCATATACATATTCCGTCCGTCCCAAAATATAAGAGCTACTTTGACTAAATGACACTATTCATTTATCTTACTTTGACCATATTTTTTTAACAATATATAGATACAAATATTATCATAGAAGATCTTGTTTGGTTTGTTTTGATTAATTAGTATTTTCAAAATATTAAGTTTTTATAATTTTTACTAATAGAGAATTAAAGATAGGCAAAATTACACTACAGGTCCTTTATCTTATTTTTTTGTAACACTTTGGTCCTTTATCTTTTTTTTGTAACACTTTGGTCCTTGATCTTTTATTTGTAACACTTTAGTCCTTTATTTTTTTTATTTGTAACACTTTAGTCCCTTTTTTTGTAACAGTTTGGTCCTTTATCTTTTTTTATTTGTAACACTTTGGTCCTTTATTTTTTATAAATAAATAAGATAAGGACCAAAGTGTTACAAAAAAAAAGATAAAGGATCAAATTGTTACAAAAAAAAGATAAAGGACCAAATTCTTACAAAAAAATAAGATAAAGGACCTGTAGTGTAATTTTGCCTTAAAGATATTAGTGATCAAAATTGTGCGTTGATATACGTGCATTAGTCAAACTAACTCTTATATTTTGGGATGGAGGGAGTATATATTAAAGTCTCAATATATTATTTTAAAGTCTCAAATAGATATCTAAATATAGAATGTGCCAAAAAAAAATCTAAATATAACTTTAATCCTCCAAAATTCTCAATAACCATTAATCTAAACATACTTTTTTTCACACGGCAAAATAAAATACTCCTATAAAATGAAGAAGGAAAATAATTTACTAGTACAAAAGCTATTTTACCCACTATAGTAGAAACAGTACATGGAGTATTCTATCCAAAGCCTAAACAAGAGGTGCAAATCATGTAATCATATCTTACCGTAATGCAATAGCCTATAACTTAGGAATATATTGAAACATAGTAACAAATGTTAATTAGATGGAGTATGATTGTACTACGTTTATTATGAAAGAAAAAAAATCATATAGTCAAAGCATGTGTAATTATTAAATTCTTTTATCAAATAGTTAACCTATATACTATAGTACTATAAAATAGTAGAGTAATTGATCCATATATATAACAATAATAGTAATAATGTTTTTAGTCAAAAAAAATAATGGTAATAATGTGATTTTATTTTATACTACTAGTAATAGTATAAATTACATTCTTGAAATATAGTATGAGTATAGTATAGCTTGAAATAGAAAGAAAGAAAAAGGGTTTGGTTTGGTTTGGTTTGGTTAAGCTTAAGCTGCATATTTGTAATGATGATGATAGTAACAGACTTTATGGTCGTCCTTGGTCGGTCGACAATCTATGTTGTATGTTCACTATGTTTTGCTCGTGTTTCCCATACTCTTTTTCTCTCTCTCTTTCTCTCTCACAGGTAATGTTAATTGAAATGATCGATCACAACCAAAGATTATTTGTTACTTGTAGTACTACTATACGGCTATACGCGTGCAAATCACGAACACTTGGGGTTTAAATATAGTTCATACTCTATACTCCTATAAAATGTGATTTTATTTGGTAGTTAGGTAACTTACATATCAATGTTCCCGTGAGGTTTTTTTTTTTTTTTTAATGACAATATAATATATATTCCCGTGAGGTTAAGCTCTAGGCATAGTTCGAAAAGAAAAAAAAAACTTTAAGCATAGCAATGGGATGAGACGGCGACTTGTTTTGCCTTCTCAAGATTCAAATCATAATATTTGGATATTCGTCCCAACTCTCCCTTTGTCCCTATTTATTTTATACTTTTTTACTTTTTCTTAAAAAAAATGGAAAAGTAGAAAATTGTATTTGACCCGGCTACTCTTATCGAGATATAAAAAATTGAACCATTCACAAAAAAAAAAAAGATAAAAAGTTGAATCCAAAATCCATACCCAATGGGGTTTAGCTTTTTCAATGGAGTTTGAGTATCTCGTTTCTCTTTACGCCAAATAAATTTGGGTTGTATTTTGGTATTTTTTTTATTAAAAAAAAGAGTTAAAATCCCAAGAAAAAAGTAGAGGAAAACAACTTGTTTAAAACTCAACTTAAAAATAAAAATAAATATATGAATGTAATTTAAGAGTTTGTTTAAGATTTTTAATTTAAAAGATGTAAGATATAATTTTAGTTGGTATCAATATTCCCATTATCGGACCAAATCTCATATGTTGAAGTCGAGGAAAACTCAAACCCGAACTCAACCTCAATCAACTCAGATTTTCCCTCACAAACTGGGGCAGGTTTGGATGAGTATCCACGAGTATGAGTTTTATTGTCATTTAATAATATTCTATCATAAAATTTAAAGATCTTGCTAACTATAGTTTGTGAGACACTAGTTAAATAAACTAAAAAAAGTAAATTTAAAGCTATTTTGAAACGTTTTAGCAAAACCTAATTCTTTCCTTCTCCTCTCAACCGCCACCCCACCTTCATATTTCTTCTTCTTTTGGTTGATCAATTAGAGGGGATGATTTAGGATCAATTTTGATCCAAAATCACTCCTCTTGATCGTTTTTTATTTCTTTTTATTTAAATAAGTGATAATATTCAAGTTTCTTCGAGATTTTTTCATCTGGTGTTATTTTAATTCGTCTTTGTGCGTTGTTTTGTTTTATCTCGTTTTAGAACGGTGTTTTGTTTGTCCCGTCTTAGTACGGTGTTTGTTTTTGTTCAGATTTGGAGATTTGCTTTGATCCAAATTCAATACAAATTCAATGACTTTATTATATTTTGCTTCCTTTTAACTATTTCTATTTTCTAGAGCAATGCTAGCTATATTTTTTTGTGACAAAACATATGTACAAACACTTTTGTTAGGAGAATAGAGAAAGAGAGATTGCCGTAAGAAGAAAGTAAAGTGAAATAGCAAGCAGCACTCGAAGAGACTCTATATATGTTATAGAGTGTGGTGGGCAAAACAAAAGGCTGCAAAGACAAGTTAATTAGGAAGAAATAAAGAAAATAAACAACCAAAAAGAGAGCAACAAAGCACAAAGGGAAAGGAAAGTTTTTGTGTTTGAATGTAAAAAGATCACTACCATACACCCCGCACAAATGTTTGTGGCAGAAAAAACATACCAAGTGAAAGAGATTTGACATTGCAAGAGAAGCATATACATATATTAGAGAGAGAAAAATCTAATGGATTGGAATTTTCTTTCGCCGCCCACCACTCACAAGAGAAACAAACAAAGAAAATAACTTATTCATCCCCCACCATTATAGAATCAATACATCCATCAAAGGTATATATATATATATATATATATATATATATATATATATATATATATATATATATATATATATATATATATATATATATATTACTTATTTTAATTTTAAGAATTGGTTTTGTGATAAAAGGATAGACTATGTTTAGAGATTCTGGATTCGAGTCTTACTAGTATTTTTGAACAGAAATATTTGTAATTATTTTTGTAAATGTTATTGAGTCGTAAAGTATCTTATGTCTTATATTTTGGACATCATCCTCTATCTCCTCTAAATTTCTTATATATTTTTTTTTATTATATTGAATTGGATAACTCCATGTGGCCATGTATCATCTAGACAACACTAGCGTTCTGAATTTTATTGGAAAGTAAAAGGGATGGAATAAGATTTTTTGTTGTAACTACGTCAACCGTTAGCCGTCCGATCAAAATGAAGGACTAAGATTGATTCACTTTGTAAAATTGAAATCTGAACTGTTCGATCTTAAATCAACGATCAAAATCGATTACAATGTTAAACTATGTGAAAAAGACCTATTGAAGAGAACTCAAATCCATTAATTTATGGATCATGTTAAACTGTATCCCTGAACCACTTATTAAACATACTAAAACAGAAAATAAAAATATTAATAAAATAACTTTTACACTTTTAAGATATTGAATACACAAATTTTAAGATAAAATTTTCTTATTAATATGATTAATTAGTATTACAAAGACGGCTGTTTAGCATTTTTCTATGTTGGTTTTTTGGTCTTTTCCCTAACCCATTCTGTCCTTTGAAATACCCTTTTTCATTTATTATTCTTGTCCATGTGCATATAAAAACAACTCTTCAAACTATTTTGTTCTTGTTTAAAAAAAAAAAAAACTATTTTGTTCTTTTTTTTCTTTCTTAGTCATCACTCATCATAACATAACCTATATACTAATAGAAAAAACAAAAAATAGAATAGAATAGAATAGAATCATACAAAATTAAACCTAGCTATATATCTACCTCATCTTCTGACATTTGAATCTTTATTTTCACTTCACCATCATATACTATACTATTCTATTCTATTCCTATATATATATATATAAGGCCTTGGAGTTTGTATATAAAACAGAAGCTATAGCAGAGAAAGCATGATACAAGAAGATCAAGGACAGTGTTCTTCTCAAACAATCAATAACTTTGAAACCTATCAAGAACAGTTTCTCCTTCAACAACAAATCATGAGACAACAACAAAACACTTTCTCTTTCCCTTCATCAGCTGATCATCAAGTTTCACCAATCTTTCAGCAACCATGGTCTATGCAACAACTTCATCATCATAATCATCATGTTCATGACCCTTTTGTTATTCCTCAACAACAAACTTCATCATCACCATATGCAAGTTTGTTCAATAGATCAACAAGGGTTCCTTCTCTTCAATTTGCATATGATCATCATCATCATGGTTCTGAACATCTTAGAATCATATCAGATACTCTTCAACATGGATCAGGTGTACCTTTTGGTGGTCTTCATCAAAGTGAACTTGGAAAAATGAGTGCTCAAGAAATCATGGAAGCTAAGGCTCTTGCTGCTTCTAAGAGTCATAGTGAAGCTGAAAGGAGACGCAGAGAGAGAATCAATAATCATCTTGCTAAGCTTCGTAGCTTGTTACCAAGCACAACCAAAGTAAGTAATCAATAATCATCTTGTTAAGCTTCATTAATTGCTCAAAACTTGAAAAGAAAAATCAACTTAATTTTAGTCAGACTTTCTTAACCTTGCGGCTGAATTCTGGATTACCGGAATCCTTTTTCCCTGAGAACCAGAGGATTAACGCCAAAAAAAAAACCTAGCTACAAATTTTCAAGTAATTATAAAAAATATTGTAATTATCAAAGATCTAAGAAATTTAAAATGCATATATCAAAACCAAAGATCTCAACTCAACCAAATATATATAATATAATAGTACTATAAAATAATGAATTTTGTGAGTGTTTTTTCTTAGTGGCGTTTTGAATTCAATATATCTCTTTAGTAGAATATTCTTTATATCTACTATTACTTTTGTGCTATAAACAACAAAATCAAAATCGAATATAACCTTTTAGAAAATGAGGTGCAAAGAGTCTTATTGTTTTGTTTGCTTTTGTTATCATCCTTTTTGGCTTGTTTGTTCTCCTCTTTCTTTTTTCTTTTTTTCTTTTCTTATATTTCTTAATTTCTCATTAATTAATAATTTTTTTTATCAAATAATTTACTAATTAAAATTTTACCTCTTAAAATGAATAAATTAGAGTAGCAGAGTTCGAGAACTCTGGTCGACCTACATTTAACATGCAATGTTACCAACCGAACTATGATATACTATTAATTAATAATAACTTTACTAATGTACTAACTAGTAAATGTATGAGAATCTCTCTCTTCTAGTAATGAATGTAAATGTGTGGTATAGTTCCGAGGAAATAATGATAACTAGGTGGCTAAAGAGAAAAAGTAGAAGTAATACTAAAAAGTGTATTAGTGTTAATGTCGCTTGGTATGATAAAGAGGAACAAAGCAGCATGCAGTTAAAAAGCTTCTTGGCATGAAAATATTGTTGTCTTTGCCGGATAATATGTTGATCAGTCAAACTCAATTGGAGAATGAAAAGAAATAAAGGAACAGACAAAAACTATCACCTTTGTCAGTCATCACAATTCACAAACACACTCTCTCTACTATATGCTGCATGACACTTATTCCACCATTCTAAATATATTCAATAGTACTACGAGTATTTCACATTCATATATCATTATCCATATATTATGTATAACTAGTTATAACCTACCAACCTTTTGTACCAAAAAAATAAAATAACCTACCAACCTTACATATATATGACATCTATTAAAGCATCACAATTAAAATGATTTTAGATCCTCTACATTCAATTGCATTTGTACAGCCATTTTGCAGAAATTTTGGATCTGAATTTCAAAATTATTGTAACAAATTTTTTTATTAATGGAAATACAAGGAGATTAAATAATTTATTCTCTCTTAAACATGATTATTAGTATCTTACGATACATATATCTACATGCATGCAAGATGTATCTTGATTTGATACAAAATTGAATTCATGTTGCATATGTTAACATGACCCTATTTTTATTTAAAAATGTCATATTTTTTCTTTGGTAATGTATAATATATATGATTCTATTCATGATTCGGAAAATAAATCTTCAATTCACTATTGAAATTTCGATTTGACAAGCATGCTCGACTAATATATTCAATAATTCGACCGTGGCTGCAATAGTGTAACTATTTTTATTGTTCACTCGGATTTGGATCTTCTCCTTTGTATTCTTTCATGTTCTACATCCTGTCTTGATCTCAGCCATTTATTTACTTTATTTTCTCTCTCTTTTGTCGTGTGTTTTTACTTTGTGGGTCAATCCATCCTTAGATTAAGAAAATGAGAGAAGATTGTACAAAAATATCAGGAGAGATCGAAATCCGTTATTAGTCTCATTTTCCATTTTTTAAACAAAAATTATCATAAAATAAAATTTGACTATATGATAGAACTTTATTTTTTAATAACTTGACATTCTGTTTTATTTTGGTTATTATAGACAGATAAAGCATCATTACTAGCAGAAGTGATTCAACATGTAAAAGAATTGAAACGTCAAACATCACTAATAGCAGAAACAAGTCCAGTTCCAACTGAATGTGATGAATTAACAGTAGATGCTGCTACAGATGATGATGAAGAATATGGATCAAATTATGGAAACAAATTTATAATAAAAGCTTCACTTTGCTGTGATGATAGATCAGATCTTTTACCTGAACTAATCAAAACATTGAAAGCATTAAGGTTAAGAACACTCAAAGCTGATATAACAACACTTGGTGGACGTGTTAAGAATGTTTTGTTCATTACTGGTGAAGAAGAAGATCATGAATATTGCATTAGTTCAATACAAGAAGCATTGAAAGCTGTTATGGAGAAAAGTGTTGGTGATGATTCTGCTTCTGGAAGTGTTAAGAGACAAAGGACTAATATAATATCAATATCTAATTAATTACAATTAAGTAAATTAGTAAGGTTTAATTAAGGTCTTTATATATTTTATTTAATTAAAGACCTATTATTATTTATTACTCTTATATTAGTATATGGTACTTGGTTATTATATATTTTTGATTTGGAATATTTATATTTTTATCTTTTTTTGGGGGTGGTTTTTTTTTTTCTTTCTTCTTTTTTAAATTTTTATGGTGTGTTGTAACATGTTGTTATGTATATGGTCTCATTGAACATGATGATGAGACAATGAGGTAATGATAATTTGGTGGTTTTTCTTTTTACATGTGTGAGTTCATGCTTTGTTTATTTTTTTGTTTGTTTTCACCACCAGTTTAATCTTGTTGGAGAGTCAGTTTTGACATTAAATGGTTCTAACTCCCTCTTGATCGCAGTTGCGGTGGATTGAATTGTGGTTCCCCTTACTAAATTTAACATCAATCACCACTAAACCAAATAATGATTGGTAGTAGATGTTTTGTTTACATATAACTTTAGTTGAATTCATTTGAGGATGTGGAAAAATAGATCATGCATTCATGTTATAATAACTGACTTGGTGAATGAGTGTAACTTTGATTCCAATGCAAGAATCCTTATATAAAAGTAAGAGTAATTCAGAAGCATCAATGAGTGACTCAAGTTTTCATGTAACTCTCTTTATGTGCATGGTAGCAGAAATGCATGACATTATAATTGTGACCATGGGTGTACACCCGACGTTGTAAGAACTTAGTGTAGTGTATATTTAGTATCACGACGAGTATGTCAGAATCACAGTGTTTCACCATAATTTTGTAGAAGTTATAGAGTGTAAATTTTAAAAAATTACGATGATCGGATCACCGCGATTCTAACATATCCACCGTGATATAAAACATAGAATTAGTCTTATAATATTAAGAAATCAAATTTAAATTTACTTGGACTTTGGACGCAATTGTAAAATAACTATTAGTTAGTGTCACTTTGATTAATAAAAATTTTGACTTTGAAAATTTGATAAAGATAGTAGGCATGCTTCTTGAGTTTTTTTTTCTTTCTTTTTTTAACAACCAAAATAAAATTTTATAAGATAAAAAGGAAAATAGTACAAGTAGTATTAAATCCACGAAAATAACGAAGTACAAGTAGTACTAAAATCATTGCACACCAAAAAAAAACATATATATATAAACCGAACCAAAACACCTCTATATAATAATACAATTCATAGGATTTATAATCCATTCATAAAAATGACATGGAAGACCTAATTTCTTTTCCAAGAACCAACACCGAAACAAGTAATATACTCCACCACTTCCTCCGCTATTGAGGTTTACGAGGAGAAAATATACTCATTTCTAACTTGAAATTTCATTCCAAATTACAAACTGCATGTAAACAATTACTCGGCAAACAAATAACCTTCTGACTCATTAACACCAAAACACCACATATAAGCAATTCACTTCAATTCAAAGAAAAGTCTTAAAAATATAATAAAAGAAAAATGATGTACTCTCTCCGGTCTTATATATAAAAAAAACTTTGCTTTTTAGATTTATTGTAAAAATATAGTCTAAATTCATCAATTTTACAATGAATATAAAAAGTAAAGTATTTCTTATATATATAGGACCGGGGAAAGTATATGCTAATTACTTCATCCGTTCTTAACTTTTAATCCTAATCCAAGTGTCTAAGTCTAAAAGGATGAAAGATTGAGGACGGAGTTCATTTATTAAGAAAGAAAGAGTAAAACTAATACTAATTTATCCTCTTTTGAAGATATTTTCTTGTGAGTGAGAGCAAAACCACTATCTTATGAGGGGATAAAAATATATTATTATAGGGCAATTCTCCCCGTCCTTTCACATGCGTCCATATCTCTAGGTTTCACTATGTATAAATTTCTTCCATTATTTATATTTTTTGGATTTTTTTGGATAATAAGCACACAACACATATATGAAGATAAGGTGAAAAAGGGTGTCCTAGCTAACCTTATGCATTTGCTTGGATAAAAATCTATATGTACATTCGCCAACAAAGAACAAAAAAAATCACCAACAAAGAAAATGATAGTACCAAATTAAGTGGACATGGCTCATAATTAAACCTACCCACTTTTGAGTAAGGTCCAATTGGACCAAGACACAGTTCATTCCATTTTTTTCGAGCTTAATTTTCATGTCCACATGCATATCACTTTTCCTCCTTTTTTTTTATCCTCAAATTTAAAATTAACAATTTATCAAATAACATTTCCTCCTTGTTTCTTTATTTAAACTAAATATAATTTGTTATTTGCAAGGAAAAAAGATGTTGATAGAGATATATAGATATAGAATGAGACGTTCACGTCAATGAATTAAGTTGGTTGGATATATCCGTTTAATTAGGTAAGTGGATTACGTGTAAACAAACAACATTGTCATTACACTAAGTAGTGAGTGCTAAAGAACACAATTCCTTACTTAATATTTTTATAAGGTTTGTTATTTAAAGTGCAAACTCAGTTCACTAATTAAATAGTGAATTGTATTTTCTAAGATTTTATACTCTTCAACACTCGTTGGTTGTCTTGCGAGAGTGGTATTTTGAAAAATTCAAAAGGTACTTGAGAAGCTCATAAGACAAAAAGGAGTTCTCTAATCTTGATGCCATGGATAATGACAGAAGCTTGAAGCATTTAACGCATTATAGAGAGCCCAAACATGATCCATCGTAGTCTCGTGGATGAATGTTGTTGGGCCATATTTGTTGTTAGTCTTCTTGGGTCCATGTCTTTACACTACATGTACCCTCTTTTTTAGGTGTAGTTGAGTTTCAAGGCATAGTTCAAATTATAGTTTATTTTTAGTTATTTCTTTGTTTTATTTAGTTAGTACATCTTGTTCATATACCAATTGAATTATTAGTCATATTCAATAAGAGTGTGACCGTGACATATTGGTCAACTAGTTTGTGTTATTAGGTGTGAAGAGTCCTACGGTATGATTTTCATTCTCAATATCGGGAGTTTGTTAGTAGATAATACTAAAGTTAAATATATGGACCAAAGTATCTGGGCCGACCCGTTTAATCTGCAGTTCATACGAGCTTAAGATCAATATTTGTTTGTCCGTTTATATTTTTGTCCGTGTCAGTTGGACTGTTAAAATTGTAAATATGCTGATTGGCAAATTGTCTATAACCCGTTTTTTTTAATATATAATTAATTACACTTTTTATCACTTATAATTATAATTTGGCATGCAAACCTTTCTTATTAAATATCACTTGTGTTATTTTATGGATTTGAGGTGTGTGGAGGACGAATGACGATAAGATCGAGTTGAGTTTGTTTTTTATTGCATTACTTGCATATGGAATAGTGTGGTATAAAGTAATAAAGTATATATGTGGTTATGTTGGGAGCTAATTTTACCTCCATATGCGACTGAGTTATTTTCCATCTTTGTAGATTTATTAGGGGTTAGAGCCGGTATTAGGATAAGCTTTTGTTTGATATGATGTTTTGTGGTCCATCTGGACGCCTCAAAATTATCTTATTTTTCCCAACAAGACTGTGGATGTTGAGTAATTGTTGGATAGGATTCAATTACCTTCTTGAAAATGGTTTTATGTTAAGAGTTTTGGCAATCTTTGCTCCCATTATGAGTGGGTGATGAGCCCGTCCTTTGTTGGTGCAAGTAGAATTTTGTGTAGTTGGCATACCTTGATGTCTCTTTGTGTGATATTGGTGGCAATCTGTCCTTTGGAACCCCTTGCCTCTGAAGGGGTGCCTCTAGGATATTAGTTCGAGATTGGTTGCTTTGTTTTGTACTAATAGCCTTGAGTTGAGTTGCTTTATAGCCATGGTCATCATTTTTTATTTGTTGTTTTGCTTTCCTTCCTAGCGACAATTTATTTTTTATTTTTTTAGAGTATCTCTAATATTCGTTGTACTTTGGCCTTTAAAAAGAAAAACTTACATAGAGAAGATAGATAAACTCATAAAAATGTCACATACTATTTTTGTATTTATTATTTACTGATCATATGCTATAAATAAAATTACTAATAATAATAGTTTTTTTAGCTTTATAAAAAGAAGAATTTTTATAATTTCAATTTTTTAAAAAAAATAATAGTTTTTTTAGCTTTATAAAAGAAGAATTTGTGTAATAATACATAGGTCAACCGTTTAACCCGTGAATTAACGCCCACGTGCTCAAACCTATATATTATAACTCATTTTTACTTGTTTAAAAATTAGTCTTGTCCGTTTAATATGTGGATTTTTAGAAAGAAAAAAAAAACTATTTTTAGAAAAATAAAATAAAATAATTTTTTAGAAAGCAATGTTAATGTTTTACGCTGGGGTATTTCAGGAATTTGGTCGTTGAAATTTTTTTTTTGACTAAAAAGATAACGATATTCATTCATTCCAATAATTGATATAGTACATCAGATGCAAATACAAATTCAACATCGCTAAAAACAAAAAGGATGAATCTGCGAACAAACTCACAGCATCCGTGTTAATAGCATACAACGGCAAAATGCCTACAAATAATAATATGATAAAACTAAAGTCACCGAAATATCCATGCTTCCGGATCTGCAACGTTGATGCCCAAATCATTGATTGAATCTGCAATTGATTGAAGATGATCTTTCAAATATGAACTAAACGAACACCGTAACAAGACGGAGAATTCAACAACGTCGTACCAAGACGACGATCAACACAAACGCCGCACTCAGACGACGATATCACACAAATAAAAAAGAAAAACAACTAAAAAACTTAATCTATGTGAAAAATCACTTATTTAGATTGAAAACAACAAGAAAAAAGGTGAAGAGGGGTGATTTTAGGCCAAATATGACCTAAAATCACCCCTAACTAGTAGAGGAAGAAGAAACTCAGAGAAAAAAAAATAGGGCCGGCTACGATTTGGTCTATTTAACTACTTGGTCGTTGAAATTTAAAAACACTATAAAAAGCATTAGGTCTCTCTCTGCCGCGGTTGCGCTCTCTCCGCCGCCGTCTCTCTCCGTCGTGTCCTCCACTCCCTCTGCTGCATTTCAGACTCCCATCTACCGGTTTCCGTCTTTCTTCCCACCGGTAAGTCACACCACAATTCACTAAGCTGCCATTCGTGTATCTTCTAAGTGAACGAATTCCACTGAACTTCAAAGTTCTACTGAATTCTGCTATGCAAAATTTTTCTGTATTTTCTATTGTGGTTACTTAAATTTTCAATTTTGGAATTATTTTAGTTTTTCACATTAGTTGCATGTTGATTCTATTTCATTTCATGGCTATGAGTTTTTTTTTTTTTGTAAGGTTCTAATTCAATTGTTAAGGTATAGGATCATGATTGTTCAATTACTAATTTTTTTTTTCTTTTTCTTTTCAAGTTCAATAATTTACTGGATTTCACTAACTGTAGATAATCCGCGTCCGCTTCCTATAGCTACATTGGATTGGATTCATATATTTCAAGGAGTGTTTGGTTTAATTGGTACTTCTTGATATCCGGTGAGTTTAACTCAGTTGGCAGGAACGTTGTATTATTTATATATGCAGGGGTGGGGTTTGATGTCATCCCGCTTATCTACTTTAAGGGTGGAATTTCTAGCCACTAGGCTATTTGACAAAAAAAAAATTGGTACTTCTTGATAATTTTCACAAACATTGTTATAGATAACTTGATACCAATTCTGTCAAAAAAAAAAAAAACTTGATACCAATTAGGTGTTTTATGAACATAAAGGAAAAAAAATGAATGTTAATTCATTCACATTGTCACACTAGATTCATCTAAGGCACTTTATATAAAAAAGATTTATCATAGGCAATTGGTAGTATCCAAAATCATTTAGACTCCGTTTTGCCCTTCAGTTATGCTTCTATTAGTGCAGTGAATTACAATTCAAAAATGTATGAGGCTGTGATTCGAGAGTGAGGTACACTTTAGATTGATTACAAGTATATTCACCGGTGTATGTATTTCATATGTTTGTTTACACAGCAATATTACTAGTACGGGTGGAACTTAACTTGAATGGTTTAAGCAAGATATTGAGTTTGAGCCTCGTGGATAGAAATTTTTTAGTGGTCTTGATGCAGTAAGTAAGTGTTGTCAACATCAAGATCTTGACTAAGATCCGTGGGGGGTAGCAATTTCGCAACATGTAAGATCACAACTAAGAGCGTAAGATCCTACTCAAGTAATTACGTAGGATTGAGAGGGGGGATGGCAAGATCGCAAATCTTATGATCGTAACTATAGTTTCTGTGACGTATTTTATTTTATCTATAGTATAGATTAAGCAGATTGCTTTAATGGGATTTGAACCATGTTCGTGAACTTCTATTGAGTGTTTTTATATTAGAGATATTCTTTTCCCACCCTATGGTTCTTAAAAACTGCTCCTCTCTGGATTTACCCAACTGGACGAAGAAAAAACAATGTTTTTCCAGATTTACCCATGCGGACGTGAGAAAAATTGCTAAATCCTGAGAGGTGTGATTTTCAAAAAATGAGTGGGTGGTAAAACTAGCTCTCATATTATTATGAATTTTCACCACATGTTTTAGTTATTGGGCCAAGCCCATTTAGAAGTAACCCTGATTTTTTTTCCCTCTTGTTTGTGTTAGTCGTCTTCTTTTCTTGTCTGGTGTGCTGGGTTCAATTGCGTAGGGGTTTGCATATATTTTAACTTTGACAGCTACTACCAAGTAGAGTATGTATTTTGTTTTTTTATCTTCGATGTTATAAATTTATGTGAAAGTCTCAAATTGAGTTGTACAGTTGCACTATGTTTTATAGAGGGTTTAGGTTGGATTAGGGAGAACAGAATGAAGAAACTTATTTGTATATCAAATTAATCAAATATAACTCAGTTACATATGTTATATTTTATCTGATTCTTCTCTTCCTGTGTGTTGTGTGCAGGAATGGAAATCAATTTGGGGAAACTTGCATTTGATATTGATTTTCATCCATCTGATAATCTTGTTGCTACAGGACTCATAGATGGTGACCTTCACTTGTAAGTTTCTCTCTAGTTACTCTTCCATAAAGCAACATTATTATTGTTACTGTTACTGTTGCTGCTGCTGCTGCTGCTGCTGCATTTATAGTAATTATTATTGTTAATTATGTGTCTTGCAGATACCGTTATAGCTCTGATAACGACCCGGTAAGGTATACATTCTCAACTCAGTTTTTAAAATAAAAAAATGGATACTAACTCATTAGTATTGGCTTTACGTTTTTTCCCAAAAAAAATTCCATTACTATACTAATATGTTAGCTGATGCTTGTAATTCAAACATTGCAATTATTATTCCAGGGTATTGGAAATTCATGCTCACACCGAGTCTTGCAGAGCTGCTCGATTCATCAATGGTGGACGTGGTAAAGAACTGTGTAACTTTTGGTCCTTGTTTTCTTTTATATTTTATAATTGTTCTGGGTATGTTATTGCTGATTGCTGATTTCATTCGAATGATTTGGACTTTGAATGTTTATTTTAGCGTTGTTGACGGGTTCTCCCGATTGCTCGATACTGGCTACAGACGTGGAAACTGGATCTACCATTGCCCGAATTGATAATGCCCATGAGTGAGTAGATTTGCTGCTATGACTTGTTTGTCATGATTTGGCTTATAGAGTTACATGTGCTGATACCTTTGTTATTTCTGTGGTTTTTGCTTTTGATGCAGGGCTGCAGTCAATAAATTGATAAACTTGACTGAGTCAACCGTCGCTTCAGGAGATGATGAAGGTTGTATTAAGGTAACTTGTTAATATCATCTGACATTTGTAGCATTTGCTTTGCTTTGAATTCCAGATTATGTTGTTGAGTGCATTGATACATTTGACATAGATATTCATTCACTTTTAAACAATAAGCTCTACTCCCTATTTTAATTTTCAACCTTCATAACCTTGCTCAACTATTAAATTAATTATGGAAATGATCGTACAATCGTTGTTTTCTCAGTTCTTTTCATTTAGTGTTTACATCTTGTAGGTTTGGGATATCAGAGAACGTTCTTGTTGCAATTCATTTGAAGCCCATGAGGACTACATTTCAGACATTACTTTTGCATCTGATGCGATGAAACTATTAGCCACGAGGTAGCAAATTCAATAACTTCTTCACCTACCTGAAATTATGAATGGATATCAAGAAAAGAAAAATCACCCTAGTCGGAAGTGATTGTAAACATGTTTTTCAAATTTTTGGTGAAGAAGATGCTATATTGGTTTGTAGTTGCAAAATCTTATTGTTGGTTTACCCATACATAGTCAGAGTTTGCATTAAAAAGAAACAGTACCAGCAAGATAATCATACATGCTAGCTTTAAACTTAAAGTTATTTTAGAAACTATTTTACCATGTTTCTTTGATACTAAGAATTTAAAGAATAACTTATTGCAGCTGATAGTAACTGCTGTAAAAGTAAGATTATGTAATAGTGGTTGTCATTAGCTGGATGCTGGTCCAATCAAGAAGTTATTAGTATAAGCTAATGCGGTACTGCAAATTATTTTTTTATTGTATATTTGAACAATTAAGTAATTACTAATTAGTATTAACATGTCCAAAGGTAGGGATCCATCTTTTTTTATCTTAGCAATTACTTAAGTCCAACATATCCTAGCTATACCTTATTCTTTGACAGTTATCCCCCCCCCCCCCCCCCCCCTTTAGTGACCTTAGAACGGACAAATGCTTCAGCTGTTTTCACATGTTTAACATTGACTTTTTCTTGTAAAGTCAAATTACTAGAAAATGAAGAGGGACAATTATGTAAATCATTTAGTTGGTTTGCATTTTTCGTATCACCTTGGGGGGACTGCAATTTGCAAAATGTTACTAATCTGATGCTTGTTGTTTATCTTACGTTTTAGCTTTAAACTTCGTACATAGTATGCATCACTGTCAACAGTTCCTTGCAATATGCTTCATGAATAACTAATTAACTATATGATTTTCAAATTCTACTTTCTCTGATTTATCTGCGTTTTCTAAATTATTATTTTTCTTAATTTCCTTTTGTTATTAAGTGGAGACGGGACTCTTTCTGTTTGTAATCTTCGACGGAATAAAGTAAGTTGCATATCTGGTTTTCTGGTTCCTTTTGAAACATAAACTAACAGGTCCAGGCCCTATCTGAATTTTGAAACACCTTTTTCCTGGTTTACTAACAGGTCCAAGCCCAATCTGAATTTTCTGAAGACGAGCTATTGTCTGTTGTTCTAATGAAGGTATCATTGTCATTGTGTGTGTGATTTTGCTGAGAGTTTTTATGGTTTCTTAGGAATGTTGAAAAATATGTTACTATGGAAAAGAACTGTTAGGCTATGTTTAGGTGGGGAGGATTTTGAGGGGTTGAGTCTATATATTGTTTCTATTTTTGCTTTAACCCTTCGGCGCAGAATTGTTCCAGGCAAAAAACGAACCCCGGTTATCCTGAACAATTCGTCCTTAACTGAACATCATTAACCACTAGGTTATATTTTTTGTATATATTTGAGATTCTGTTTTGAAAGAATAACTTAATAGAATATCATATAACATTTGAATCAAACTTAATTTATTCTTGGAAACATTTTATAGTTTCCTTAATTTAGAAAATACAAATAAGCCCTCCTCTCCCTCCAAAACTCTCCATCCTAGCATACCCTTAAGGAACTCCATTTATGACATGCTTTGTGTTTTGTTCTTGCTTAATGTTAAAAGTACTAAATGTCATTCTGTCTATATTTTTAATTTAAAAAATGTCACATTTTTATTTAATGAATTGTCACCTGAGTTTTGTATAACTATTGTTTTTCTTTGTTCTCTATACAACACTTTGGAGAAAAATAACTAATACAAGGCGATATTTTTGAAATTAAAAGCGAAAATAAGAAATGAAAACAGAAAATATTTTACATACATAACCTGTCATAATTATAACTTTATTTTCTATTTCTACTGTCGCTCAAAGTACTTCATACTTTTGCCCCATACCTCAATATTAAAGCTGTTTTTAATACTAAAAAGCAACTTTTAGTTATTTTACTGCATGACCAACCATGAAATTTGTCCATGTATTTATTTGTTTCCTTTGTGCTGAATGGTACACTGTGTTTGGCACAAGAGTCCTCTATTAAAACATACACGTCTAATATTCTCGCTTTTGGCTGGGAGATCAGAATGGTAGGAAAGTTGTTTGCGGATCACAAACTGGAATCCTGCTATTGTATTCATGGGGATGCTTCAAGGATTGCAGGTACATTGTGTGGATTATGTCATTATTACATGATGGAAATAATTTTATTTGTATGACGTAAAGACATCAGTTGGATGTTCTCTTTCTATCATATCAATTCTATCCTTTTAACTGATATGTTCATACTGACGGTGTTTAAATTCCAGTGATCGATTTGTGGATCTCTCTTCAAATTCTATTGATGCCATCTTAAAGGTTAGTGGATAGCATAACATGACTATCTCAGTATCAGTATGTTTTTTTTACCAACATAGGTCTTTTAATAATTATTTTTTTATTATTTTCTTAGCTTGATGAAGATAGGATTATCACTGGATCAGAGAATGGGATGATCAAGTGAGTCTTTAGCAGTTTTAGAGCATTGTACCTCTAGTTTGAATCTTTTTTCAATCTTTTATTTCATTTCATTTATATACACTCTTTTTATGTTCAGCTTGGTTGGGATATTGCCGAACAGAATCATTCAGCCTATTGCAGAGCACTCCGAATATCCTGTCGAATGTCTTGGTAACATACTCTTGCTCTTTTCTCAAAATTTGATGTGGCTGTTTTGGTCCAAGGGCGGAACCTATTGTTCCGAACCTCAATTTTTCAACATTTGTTTTGTATTTTTTATGCTTGCAGTTCATTTTCTGTAGTTAGGTGATGTTGGGCGTTCATCTAAGATTTTTACTATGTTTAGTTTCATTATTGTTTGTGGCTTCCAGTAAGTTTGACTTATGGTTTCCTTTGGTCATGTAGCATTCTCTCATGATAGAAAGTTTCTCGGAAGTATTGCACATGATCAAATGTTAAAGGTACTTTTCAACATTTATACCAGACACTCACTTCATGTAGCATTCTCTCATTATAGGAATTGATTCGCTGCTTTGGTTTTTGCAACATTTTTCATTTGTGCAGCTATGGGACTTGGACAATATACTGCAAGGTTCAACAAGCACAGCAAGAAGTGAAACTGGTGTGATTGACAACGAGGTCGACAGTGACGACGATGATGAGATGGATGTAGATAACAATCATTCTAAGTCTTCTAAAGGTAGGATATGATTAGCACAGATAAATGTAAATGCTACATCTTGCTTGTTGCTAAACAGTAAACACGTGGTATCTATGGTTATTGGAAGGCTATGTGCATGCTGTAATTCAGTTTTTGTTGATATACCTTTGCAGGGAACAAGAGAAAGAATGCAAATAACGGGCATGCTGTAGGTGATTCAAACAACTTCTTTGCAGATTTATAGGAGATTTTGGCTACAACTTTTCCATAAGCATCACAAATATTTGCCATAAACACAACCTTTTCAAACAGTTTTGATAATCAGACTTAATTTTTTATTTATTTACATTTTGTTTTCCAATAGTAATGATCATATGTTCTTTGTTTTTAAAGATTTCTGAAAGATATTTAGTCACTGAAAAGAGTATCAAAATTGCATAAAAGTTGATTTAAATATCCATATTAAGTGTATATTTGACCAAACTCTTTGAATTTAAATCAATATGATTTCAAGAATAATGCATTCATAAATTAACTGTTCTTTTAAAAGCGGTCAGGAAAGGGACCCTTCATAAGTAATTTTTAGGCAAATTGCTAATATTAGTTCCACCTGGCTATTGTGTATATGTTCAATCATATTATACATTTTTATTGCATAATGTTGATGTAATTGTAAATAAAAATCAATGAGTACATGCTAGGATCATGCCTTAAAATTTCAATACGATGAAGAAGACATGAGACCTACATCCAAACCAACTGTGATAGAAAAACATTTGCTCTCCAATTCCCTTTATAAGAACATGTATTCCATTCCATGCATCAGCTAAACAACTAAAATATATGCAATAGAAACGGTAACGAAAGCAAATTTTAAAAGTATAGGTTGCAATTTAAACACATAAACGTACTTTTAAACTAAAAAACTAAAACCATGGCTATAAAAAAAAAACTCAAACTATGTGATGAAATAGAAACAATAATTAATACTAAAGTGTAAAATTGGATTTAAGCACAGTTGGAAATTGGAATTCTATTGAAATTTTTGAATTTTCCTACAATAAAAGAAAAACCACCGTAATATTATACATTTGTTTGGATAGAAATCTAGGTTGCTAAACTACTGGGTATGGTCTAGTGGTGAGAATTTTGAGTAGTATTCACGAGGTCATGAGTTCAATTCTCAGTTTCATTATAAGCTAAAATAAATAAATATATGTTATTTGTCATGTGAGCATAACCTAGATGGTAGAGACATTACATGTAATGTTACAGGAATTTGGGTTTAAACCTTAGTACATCTGCTTATTCACCTGTGAAATTTTAACCATAAAACTACTTGACGAAATAAAATTAAGTAGTTTTGATCTTGTAGTTTCACCATTCGCCAAGAATGAAAATGATACCAAATTCAGTTATAAATTTACTTACATGGTATATTTTCCATGTTTTTATTTCTAATAAGTGGTAATTATCTACTAGGAGGTCGTTTGGATTTGACTCTTATTTTAAGCATCAATTAAAAAATGAATCAACTAATGGTAAGTTTTCCTGCATGGATACCATTTGCATGAAAAGTTTGGTAACACTAAGGAAACAATGGTGTTCTGGACTAGACTAGGACTAGTCCACTTCATACCCTCTAAAGTCCACATGGCTTGCCCCATCATATCCATGTCAGCAGAACATGGTGGAACCTCTCCAAGATATGAGCAAATTACTGTTCTACCCACTATCTAAGGGTGATATCTTGGCAGTCCATCTTATTGGGCCTTGGCAAGTCCAACCTAATAAGAGGACCTTTGGCCCAGAGTTGGGAGCTATATAAGCTCTCATATACAGGAGAGCTAGGTAACATTATTCGACACTACACAATTGCATTGCAGAGAAGTAGGAGTTGTGCATGGAAGCCATGTGCATAAGGTAAAACAAATTAGCTT
The DNA here is from genome assembly GCF_020283565.1 of Trifolium pratense. Taxonomy (NCBI): domain Eukaryota; kingdom Viridiplantae; phylum Streptophyta; class Magnoliopsida; order Fabales; family Fabaceae; genus Trifolium; species Trifolium pratense. The sequence goes on from NC_060059.1 coordinate 9,526,264, forward strand.
TGATACCCTTTTGGAGATAATAACTTTCCTTGCATGGATGACATGTGCATGATCTTTGCAAACCACTTGGAAGAATTAATATGAAAAATACAATAATTTTTGCATGCAACTAGTTTAGCATTTGTCTATATAATTGGAACCTTTGTAACACTTTCGTACACACTAACCTTCTAAAGTAATCACTTCTTCATAGCCGGTCAAATGGAGTTTGCACATCTCTCTGTTTTAGCTTTGTTTTGTGTAAGCTCTTTATTTTCTTTTCTGCTAGCTATGTATGTGCATGGTTTTGTATGAAATGGATTGAGGTATAAACTCACCCAACACTAATATATAATATGTGAATTGTGAAATTTTTTACAGTTGGCTTTTGTGGGAATTGGGGCAACACCGTCCGGAGAAGATTATTGGAAATCTGTTTGGCCAAATACTCCCTTGCCAAAGGCTTTTTATGATCTATTGTTGCCTTATTAGTAATATGAATTAAATATTTTTTTACTTATCATCATCATAATTCATATTAAATATAACCTTTTAAATTAAATAAATATATGATGAATTGATGTCTCGTAATAAAATTGCAGATGGCAAAACTAAATAGCCTACCCATCAGAGCTGGTGAATTGAACCAATACTCGACACTCTTTTGAACATGACCTATATCCCGGGAAAAAAATGATATTGGGTAACACTCAATCTAACGTAAAGACGGTGCGACCATTCACAAAACAAAGACAAGGTGTCACAGATTCCATATGGCTTGCAAATAAGGAGAAACAAAGTCTTGATGACTTTTGTAACAGCCCAACTGCTACAGGTGAACACAAACATTGTGTATCATCCTTGGAATCAATGATTGATCATGTCATTTCACATTTTGGAACAACAAAGATTAAGGCGATTTCAAGTACCTTTGCCCAAAATCAAGACCAGTATGTAGTGGACGAAGTGAAAAAAGTAGGGGACAATGCAGTGATGTGTCATAGATTGAATTTTGAAAAAGTTGTATTCAATTGTCACCAAGTGCGTGAAACTATTGCTTACGTGGTTTCATTGGTAGCCCCTGATGGAACTAAAACTAACGCTTTAACAGTTTGTCACCATGATACACGAGGCATGAATCCTGAGTTGCTTTATGAAGCTCTCAAAGTCAACCCTGGTACCGTCCCTGTTTGCCATTTCATTGGCAATAAGGCTGCTGCTTGGGTACCAAATAATTCTGTTGACCATCCTTGTGTCATCTAGAGGCTAACTGATCATGCACATCATTTCTCATTCAATGCTAAAACCATACTTGACATTTGAGGATTTTCACTTATATGGGATCCTCATGTTGAATTTGGACTTTTTAAAAAATAATATGTATGAGAACCGTGATGTGCAAGTATCATGTTTTCCAAATAAAACTAGTTAGTTCTAAACTAGTTAGAAGTTAGAACTATGGGTAACTTTGTAATATGTTGCTAGTAACTTAGTGTCCTATGACTCGTTCACCGATGTATGTGAAATCCATAATGAGAAAAGAAACGAGTTGTTTGATATGTTTTATTGTTGATATATATGTCCTTTTTAACTTGTATTTTATTTATATTATATATATCCTTTGAAAAGACTAAGATGTGGTTGAAAATTTTCCATCCTTGTTAGAAATTAAATTAGAATTGGTTACAAATTCAAAGGCTGATTCAGTTTTTCAATGAAGAAAATTCACTTACAGTCAAGGATCCAATTATATAGCATATTCCAATATAAATGAAGATATTAGTTTGGCCATAGTGAGGTGCACAATACAAAATCAAATGAAGAATCTGACAATAATTTCCCCTGCAATTCCAATAATCACAACAACTCGAACAACCATTAAGTTCGAAAACTCTTGATCACATTAGTCCCTGCAAAACAATTTTAAGGACCAATTTTAAATAGTCCAATGAAACCTGCATAAACCAGTACCGAAAATCTTGCATAAATCAATCTCAAATCCCCAATATTATATCGAACTCAAAAAATCATTCATACATTCACACAAGTTGACCTATTCTAGATGTTTCATTACCACTAAAAGAACCTGATCAGCAAAAACAGAAAAGTGATTCCCATAATACATGTGCAGCAAATATACTTCCAACTTATACAGGCTCATCTTCACATATTAATCTCATGAATATCTAAAGGAACAATTGTACATGTAGGGAAAAGCTCAAAATAAACAATATGTGACAAAAAAGAATATGGTTAAATATAACTTGGCCAAAGGAAAACATGGCACAAGAAGGTTTCTAATCAATGACACACCCACATATCAAATGACATTTTGACGGGAGATAGAATACAACCTACAAATCACACATCATCTTCTAATGCAATACAAATAGCCTCAAGGAATGCCTCCAACACTTTGTTCTCCGGCTGCTGCTTTAGAACTTTCAGCTTTCTGCGGGATTTGATCTTCTAACGCTTTAAATCTAGCTTCATATATAAGTTTGTAGTTAGCAAATTGATCTTTGTACTTATCAAAATCAACTTTCTGCTTTTCAATTGCAGCTTCCAGCTTTGGAATTTTAGCTTTCAGCTTTGGAATTTTAGCTTGCAGCTTTGGAATTTCAGTTTCCAGCTTTCGAATTTCAGCTTGCAGCTTTCTAATTTCAGTTTTCAGCTTTCGAATTTCAGCTTGCAGCTTTCGAATTTCAGCTTTCAGCATTTTAATTTCAGCAGATTTCTTCTTACGAACTTCAGCTCTGAGCTCTTGAATATCAAGAGCTTTCTGCCTTCGAACAACAGCAGCTTTCTTCCTCCTCACTTCAACTTCCTTCCTCAGAACTTGATCTTCCTTCATCGGAACTTCAGCTTCCTTCTCCTTAAGTTGAGCATCCTTGTTTTGACTTTCAGCTTCCTTCTCCTTAATTTCAGCATCCATCTTTAGTCTTTCAGCTTTCAGGTTTTCAGCCTTCTCAGTTTCCTCATCAAACGTCACTTTCTCCCTACGAGCAAAGATACTCCTCTGCAGGTTTAGACTTTAGATATTAATTAACATTGATTAATCTATCACACAGGGGGCATATCATACATAAACTTGGATGAGAATAATACATACTTACCATACGGTTAAAGTCAGCATGGCCAAAAGAAGTAAATTTCGCATTCTTAAAGTCGTGTTCCATATAATGGAACATACCGTCACGCAAAAGCTCCGCCATGGTCCCCTGGTTTAGAGATTAACATTATTAATAAAGAAACCAAAATTGTTTGAATTAAAAGCATAACGTACGTGCCTTCAAAACTAAACTGAAGGGTTTATGAGTTTGACGACGCCGAGCCATTTGCGGTTGTGAGAAGTCAAAGATCGTAGAGAGAGTCACTGTGCTACGAAGTATAATGAAAATAGTTAGTTAAATTTGATGACAGAAAATTCCCCCAAATTGAAAAAGTAAGTGTGTGTGTATAATAAACCCTAATAATCACAGAACATAATAACTGAAAGAGTGAAGAAAGAATTTCAAGTAATCAAATCAAATTCAAACTAAAGCAAGCAAGAAGCGAAAGAAAGACGATTTATACATACCTTGTTGAGTACGTAATTGAGTAATAAAGCAATAATCAAAATCAATGCGAACCCTAGAAAAGAAAGAAAGGCCACATATAAGAAGAAACAATGATAAGTAAAAATTGGCCAAAATCTCTAGTTGTTCTTTCCTCGAAACAATGATTTTTTGGAAAGGAGTATTAATTTTGGAAAGAAAATATAACAAAGGGAGGACGGGACCAATAAGAAGAAATAGGGGCGCGTAAAAAGCAATTCTCACATTTATTGCTTAATGGGCCCATTACCATGCTTGAGGTTGATGAAAATTACTTTTTAGGCCCCCATATGTTACTCTAAGGCCCTCCAATGTGACAAAAATGCCCTTCCAAACAGGTTTGGTTTTCACGAACCGAATCATAATACATTCGGTATTTAGAAACCGAAGATGCGTTACATACTAATTTCCCTGTAAAAAACTGTCTTGCTTAGCAGCTATAAGGGGAAAAAACACGACTTCGGTTTTAACGTACCGAAATATGTTCATTTTGAAAAGAAAAATATAACCATTTCGGTAGCTAATAGACGAAAACACTTTGGTTCGGTAACTACGTGACGAAAATGCTTCGGTTTGTAGAAACCGAAATTACTAATTGTGTCCATATGAACTCATTCATAACCATACCAACTCTATCCAAAACAAAGAAGACAGTCCCAAAACAAAGAGTAGCAAACAATCTTAGCAATGATGGATTGCAAAACAAAATGCATAGAAGTGTGCAATCAGTAATGGCATCAACAAAGTGCAAACTATACATCATATGTTTAGGAGTAGTTTTTGTGAACGAATATAAAACAGAACAATATTATTGTTTCCATGAATTCAATTCATGGTGAAGAAATTATGAATTGCTTCCATGAATTCAATTCAAGGTGAAGAAAGGAAGTATAGTTCAATTTAAACCGATTATTTTTTGATATTTTCATGGTTTAACTGTCAAGGAGTCGTTTGGGTTCTATAAACGGAATGTAAGCGCTTTTGGTTTCTCTAAACTGAATTTATGTGATTTTTGCTTGTATGAATGGCATGCTGTGGTGTAGCTTTTTATGTTTGTGTTGCTTCTTCTTATGAGATTATTGTTTAGCAATATAAGAGCTGCCAAGAAAGAAAGAAAGAGGAACAGAGCATGGACTGCATATGACTGTTAAAACAACAACCAATTGTAGCAGAAGCAAATTTCAGGAAGCAAAATGGAGTTTTGGAAGCAATATGGACTATCAACAATTCATTCACCATGAATTGAATTCAAGGAACTCATATTGAAAAGAAAACCCCTGCATCGCCAAATCAGCCCCCAAAAAACGCACCAACAACACCAAGCAGGACTCGACCTTCAATCTCACCAATTTCATCTTTAACTCCACCTTCAATTTTTCAATTTAATCAATTTCCTTCTTCTGCCATGCCAGGACCATCGATGTCCCTTCTTCTTCCTGATGTTTTGGTTCGTAATTACCGAATCAAAGCGATTTCGGTTCGTAACTACCGAATCAGAGCGATTTCGGTTCGTGATTACCCAAACAGAGCGAGTTCAGTTCGTGACTACCGAAACGACGACATTTCTTGATTTTTGCCTAAATCAACACGAGTTCGGAATTAGGAAACGAAATGAAGGTGTTCGGTAATTCGAAAGAAATTGATTGGGGGGTTTGGGATTATTGGGGGCATTTTGGGATTATTGGGGGGTTTGAGAGAAACTAGGGAGGCCTAAAGAGCAATTTTCGAGGTTGATTGAAACATGCAAAACACTAGAAATTGGATTCACAGTTGTTAAAATTTTGAGAAAGTTTCTTTTGGAGTGCTATAAGTTTTTCGCGCGTGTTATTTTTCACTCATTTGCTACGTAGTGGATATTTTAAAATGGAAAATTTGAGAAAAAAAAACATCGCCCGCTACTTATGTAGTGGATGATGTTTGAAAAACTCACAAGACGCCAAGAGAAATTTCCAAATTTTGATGCATTCACGCAATCACTATATTTGGATTAATATCAGACATTTTATTCTAGCTATTTACATGGGAAGTAAAAGTTAATTGCTACGTGCAAATTTATTTATATGATTTATTCTTAACAAAGATGTGACCTGCTTGTTATATTTGCATGCCATGTAGTGAACTTTACCTTGACAAATGCAAAAACATGAGCATCATATCGTACTATGGTCAATAATCAAGAATTCAAGATCAAAACCAACCGAGACTATGAGAGGACTATGGAAACTAAGAACCATCACTACAAGAAAACTACGTTTTAGTGTCCACGAAAACTAGGAGACCGAATGCCTCGCCTTCCTCTTCACCAATGATAAAATCCATCCATATTTGTCTCTTAAGCATATATGCCGATATCAGATTTGTCTCCTATATTGTGCAGTGAATTATTGACAACTATTGTTATTTGGATCATCTAAAAGTGCTCTTTGAAATAAATATATTAAGGGAGCTAAATTTTAACCATTGTTATTAAAGGCTCCCCAAGAAAAAAGGGTATCATCCGCAGGAGACACTACCACATCCGGCCCGACCTTGAAACCTCGAAAGAAGCTCAACTCAACCGCCCTATTCATAAGCAAACTCAATCCTTCGGCAACAATAAACGGGGCTAGAGGGTCCCCTTGTTTTAGTCCCCTACTCAATCCTTGCACGAAATTTGGGCAATGCCGCGAAACGTCTTAAAGATAGCGACCTAGTCCGCGACTCAATCCAATAATCTCTTCGATAACTGAAAATTATTTTTTAAAGGTTTTTTTTAACTCTGATAACAGCAATTTTGAAGAAAGTACTGGCTTAGTGAAATTATGTTCTTGGCATGACAGATGTCTTACACGATGTTTGGGACAACTGTGTAGATTACCAGATGTCTTAGACGGGGAACAAGGGATGAGGGAGTACTTCCAACTCCACTATGCCTCTGTAACATCATTAAACATATATCGTATTTTCATTCTCAAGTAAATTAAATAAAATCAATCTCATAAACAATTGAAAGAAGAATATATACAACGTTCAAAATAATATAAAATGAAAAATGAAATAGAAAACAGTCAAAAAAAAAAAAACATAAGAAAATAAATATTATTAAAAAAAATGAAAATTATCCTGTGGGAGAGATATAAAAATAGAGAGTGTGAGAGAGAGGGAGAGAATCTCTGACTGGAGCAGAATGAGAAATGCAGAGCACTTTCTACCCCACTATTAAAAACGATCCTTGACTAATTAAATTTTCATTTGAGAATCGAGTTATAATTGTTTCATATTTATAGGGTCACTATATAGTCTCCGGGATGAAGATAAGAGAAATAATTTATCTCCTACTAGTGTAGAACGGGAAGCGAAATAATAGTTTTCATCTGTAACATCGTTAAACCTATATCCTACAATCTTTCTATACCCCAACGATCTTTAGGGGGATCCCGACCCTGACAACCATGAGTGTAAGTTTTATGGCAATATCAATCCATTGTTAAAATCCATGTTTGAAAGTAGACAAACTGGTTTGTACCATCTAGTGTGAGATTTATGGCAATGCCAATACCTTTTACACTCATGACCTGAAACAAGATATTTTATCAGTTCAGAAGTGTAAATCAAAATTTCACCTCCACTGTTGAATTTTGCCAACTGTTAGAATGTGCAAGGTGAATTGGAGAGGAAAATTCACTTACAGTCAAGGATCCAATTATATAGCATATTCCAATATAAATGAAGATTGTGCTGACAATAATTGCCCCTGCAATTCCAATAATGACAACAACTCGAACAACCATTAAGTTCAAAAATTCTTGATCACATTAGTCCCTGCAAAACCATTTTAAGGACTAACCTGATAGAAGAACTGAGGTTTCAAGTTGAGGATTAGGTAAAATCCCAGCAATTAATATAAGTAGCTCAAAGGACCACCATTCAAACTAGAAATTGTAATATTAAAAATAGAAATTAGTAGAAGAAAATTTAAAAGAAATGAAGCAGCATTATTTTATGAAGAGATATTATTATGTTTATTTACCAAAACATGAGTCCAGACGGAATTAGCATATTTGAAAAACTCTGGTAGGTAAAGTAAAGCATTAGTAGAGAAGGAGTGACTCAAGCTCGGTGGCAGGCAGCATCAAGTTCCACAATGAAGGAACAGATGCACTGTTGTTTCCGCTTCCGCATTCGCATTACAGAACGAGAAGGCCATATCATTACCAATCCCTCTCAACTTCAAGTTATCCTTTGTTGTGAATCTATAAAGCATCAATTGCAACGAAAACTTTTGACAGCACATCACTTTTCCAGATATTATTAAAGACAAAGCGCTGCAGCTGATTCATCCCAGGTTCAGGGCGTTGCAGCAAGATAAGATTTTGATAAGCTGACTTCGCCGTAAACCCGACTCAAAATCAGACCTCCACCGACATCTGTCTTCTTGTGAAATCCTTCAATTATCGCTAAAAATTGTTGATAAATCAGTTCCTCCCAAGAGAAGAATTCCCTCCTCCATAACAGTTCCAAACTCCAGCCTCCCCATCTGACTTACTTTCGACTGTTAATGTAGCTAAATATAAAAAAACTCTTACAAGTGAAGAAAGCAACTACCCCAAAACATTTCAAAGTACAACATTAACATGAAGTTAAGTTGCCAAAAAATGATAAAAATGGTGTGAAAAAACTATAATCAACCTCCCTTTGACAAATTGTTCTTTCGAAATTATATATCAAATATGTTTAACACAATTTGGGTAAGGCTTTGGGAACCATCATCTAGTAATCAAAACACAAAGAGTGCAGGTTTCACCAATATTATATTGACCTCAAAAAATCATTCATACATTCACACAAGTTGACCTATTCTAGATGTTTCATTACCACTAAAAGCTTAAAGAACCTGATCAGCAAAAACAAAAAAGTGATTCCCATACATGTGCAGCAAATATACTTCCAACATATACATGCTCATCTTCACATATTAATCTCATGAATATCTAAAGGAACAATTGTACATGCAGGGAAAAGCTCAAAATAAACAATATGTGACAAAAAAGAATATGGTTAAATATAACTTGGCCAAAGGAAAACATGGCACAAGAAGGCTTCTAATCAATGACACACCCATATTTCAAATGACATTTTGACGATAGATACAATACAGCCTGCAAATTAGACTCTAAAATATTTGTTTTGGGCCAAAAGTAGACTAAAGATAAAAATTCAAGAACTTCAGAAAAACAATAAAACAGTACAGAAAAATACACACATCATCTTCTAATGCAATACAAATAGCCTCAAGGAATGCCTCCAACACTTTGTTCTCCGGCTGCTGCTTTAGAACTTTCAGCTTTCTGCGGGATTTGATCTTTTAACGCTTTAAATCTAGCTTCATATATAAGTTTGTAGTTAGCAAATTGATCTTTGTACTTATCAAAATCAACTTTCTGCTTTTCAATTGCAGCTTCCAGCTTTGGAATTTTAGCTTTCAGCTTTGGAATTTTAGCTTGCAGCTTTGGAATTTCAGTTTCCAGCTTTCGAATTTCAGCTTGCAGCTTTCAAATTTCAGCTTTCAGCATTTTAATTTCAGCAGCTTTCTTCTTACGAACTTCAGCTATGAGCTCTTGAATATCAAGAGCTTTCTGCCTTCGAACAACAGCAGCTTTCTTCCTCCTCACTTCAACTTCCTTGCTCAGAACTTGATCTTCCTTCATCGGAACTTCAGCTTCCTTCTCCTTAAGTTGAGCATCCTTGTTTTGACTTTCAGCTTCCTTCTCCTTAAGTTGAGAAAATTTTCCATCCTTGTTAGAAATTAAATTAGAATTGGTTACAAATTCAAAGGCTGATTCAGTTTTTCAATGAAGAAAATTCACTTACAGTCAAGGATCCAATTATATAGCATATTCCAATATAAATGAAGATATTAGTTTGGCCATAGTGAGGTGCACAATACAAAATCAAATGAAGATTGTGCTGACAATAATTGCCCCTGCAATTCCAATAATCACAACAACTCGAACAACCATTAAGTTCAAAAATTCTTGATCACATTAGTGAAGTAGCAAAGTTTTTTGACAAGAAAGGGGGTTTGAATTGTGAACATTTTAAAATTTAACCTTAAGTCACAATATAAAATGTTAGTAAATAAAATAAATCTGTGCACAGTGAGATCGTTCTAAGAATGATATGTGCAGTGTAAATCAGTAGCAGAAAATAAAAGTTAAGGGAAAGAAGATAAACACAAAGAGTTATCCTGGTTCACCCCTAATCTTTGGGTTACGTCCAGTCCCCACCACTTGTGAGTTTATCCACTAGAATCACTTAAAAGTTACAGATCCACAATCTACAATTCTTCTTTGATCTTGACCTAAGATCAACAACTTACCAAAGCTCCTAGAGCTTTGAACTTTCCTAGTCACCTTGACCAAAAACACTCAATCAATAGTCACGTATTGACTTGAGCAATTACAATATGAATGATTTGGTTCTAAGCTATTTTTAGACTCAATACAAAAGAGAAGCTTAGATGAAAGCACTCTAAAAGAGATTGGTACTCAGATTATGATGCAAATAGAGTGACTTAAAAAGAGCTTTGAGCTAAAGAGATTGAAAGTGTTTGTATGACTTAGATTGCTTGAAAACTCTTGCTCTTTCTCTTGGATTTGATTGTCTTTTATAGATGTTTGCTTGAGGTTGAAGCTTGACCTTCAAGTATATCAGTTAGAGGGCAAAAAAGAGTTATTACTCAGTGCTCCATAAGCAGCAAACAACTTCTGCTTATTTGACAGGTTCTCTGTTCAGTCTTGGAACAGTCTTGATATTCATTTTGCTTTGATCCATAAGAGCCAAATATGTGTGAGTTGTTAGCAAGTACAAATTAGTTGTTTCCTGCTTCCTTCCAATGTCAGAGGTCAGATATAGCCGTTTGGAACTTCAGTAAAAGGGCTCATGATAGTTGGAAATGGTTTTGAAAAACTGTGTGCAGGATCGTTCTTGAATCAGTCTTGAACCAGTCTTGACTGCATCATCAAGTGTGATGAAGCTTCATCTCTATTTCCTTTGTGATGTGCAGCTGTTCAATAGGCTTAAGGACATATCAGAGATAGCATTAGCTTGAGAATAAACCAGCTGGATTTGTACAAAAGCATATGAGACAAAAATGTACTTTGTAACACCCTAACCCATACTGCCCTTAAAAACGTAATTTTAAAAACTTTTTAACAAGTGTAAAGGCAGAGTGCCACGCGGTAATTAAAACACAAGCATACACACAGAGCGTCATGAAGTTTAACATGAAAAGCAACAGCGGATTCAAACTAACCAAGCATGCATATATATATATACATAAGCCATATTCATCCCTAAGGATGTCACTTACACAAGAACTAGCATAACAAAAAGGTAACACCGATATACGATGTAAGCCAAGCGTAAACCCCGACTCGATGTTACATTACCAGAGCATTTACTAATTACAAACTCTAACCAAAAGCTAGTACTAAGAGGAGTAATCTATGCTAAGTCTCCTCACCAAAAGGTACTTCAACACCGAGCTAAACCAGCAGTCTAAACGTCGGCACAGTCTTCAGCCTGAATATCTGAACCCCCAAAGGTCCAGCAAATAACACAAAGCAGAGAGTTAGAAAACATAATCGCATATCATACGAGTATAAGAAAGGTCTCACACTTTCGAACTACATCATACATATTCTAACTCACGCCAAAACGTCGTATTAAACAGTTATCAATTAATAAAGTTTAACACAGTTCAACCAGATAATGTCACATACCATTTATCAAATATATGCGCATTTACCCTAATGTATCTAATGCCAATCATTCTATGTCATGTCATCCCTAGACACGACTAATGCATGTGGTACCAATTGCCTTTTACCCCTCATGGATAAGTTAAACAGTTTTACATCTTGCCGGATTGTTCGGAACTTACCAAACCTTCATATCCCTCATGGATAAGTTAAACAGTTTTATATCCTGCTGGATAGCAGCTCTAGATCTTATGGATTCATCAAATTCGATCCTCGGCTTCCTTATGGACTCAAAAATCCATTTAAATCTATTGGAACCCAAGTTTCCAATTCAACATATATATACATGAATGCATGTATGTTTGCACATATCATCAATATGATATTTCTAGCTCGAAGCTACTCATTATGAATGCGGGAACACAATCCTAACACATTCACTTAACATTACAAATTAATGCCAAAACATAACATTGCTCACTTTAAGCTACAACTTATTGCATACACGTTTATCAATCACATAACGATTAACAATAAGCATTAACAGTATCAACATGTATCAACAATCATGTAAGGATACTCTTAAACCAAGTTACAAGTGCCTAAATACACTTACAACCAATAACAAAAGTTGCAGGTTCAGTACTATTCGCTAAGCGAAGCCGTAGCGAACAGGTAGCGAACTTATTCGCTAAGCGAAGCTCAGTTCGCTGTAGCGAACTACATCAGAGGATTACAGGTGCATGGCGAACAGGTAGCGAGCTTGTGGCGAACATGTTCGCTATAGCGAACTCCTGTTCGCTCAGCGAACTACACCAGAAAGAAAATATCTGTTCTTGAGTTATCTAAGGCGGTTTATCATTAAATCAACTCAAAAATTCATTCAAACATGTTATAAATTCATATAAACAGCTATTTCAAGCATATATGGTATCAAGGAACATTAATCATCCCTTCCAAACATCCAATTACCTCAAATAATCAAAATCATGCCAATTTCTTGGGTTTTAAGTAACTTTCATAAACTTTTCAAAAATGATTCAAACACATACATATTTTTCATGGAATCAAGCTAGTGATTAACACGTACAAAGTAATGATAAAAAACATCACACTCACATACCAAAGCTTAATCAAAAGTCTAAAAGAAATTGAGTGGGAGAGTTCGGGAATGGAGACATAGACAATCTCCCCTCTCCTTGCCACTCAAGAATCATGAATTCTAATCTCTTATCTTAAACAAAGATGATGATCCAAGCCTTTCCTCTCCTCTCTTGCTCGTGATTCTCCTAGCCAAAACCCTAGCTTAGCTTTGCTCTTGCTCTTACTCACTCAAAACTCAAAGAAATGAATTGTGATACTATTCATGTGTTTGACTTGCTACATATACTACTTTCCATTGTCATGAACCAAGCCCAAATGGCTTAGGCCCAATGCCTCTCACGCCCATTAAGCCCAAAACAATGGTTCTCGCGTCTAATAACTTACGTTCGGCTAAATAATTATTCGTCGCTCACTAAAATATTAAAAGTCAATTAATAAATAAAATAACATTTAATAAAATATACGAATACGAAAAATGGGTCGTTACAATCCTACCCCCCTTAAAAGAATTTCGCCCTCGAAATTACCTAGAAACAGATCGGGATAAGAATCTCTCATCTTGCTTTCTAACTCCCACGTCGCATTCTCACCAGCCGGTCCTCCCCACACGACTTTCACGGATGCAATCTCTTTGTTTCTCAACCTCTTCACTTCCCTTCCTTCGATTCTCAAAGGCACAGTCTCGACGGTCAAGTCATCCCTCACTTGAACATCGTCCGATTCAATCACGTGTGTCGGATCTGACACATACTTGCGCAACTGTGATACATGAAAAACATCGTGCAAATTCGCCAAGGATGGCGGTAATGCAATCCTATACGCAACTTTCCCAACTCGCTTCAAAATCTCAAACGGTCCAATAAACCTCGATGTTAACTTTCGCGACTTCAACGCACGTCCTACTCCAGTAGTCGATGTAACTCGTAGGAATACATGATCCCCTTCTTGGAATTCAATGTCCTTCCTCCTCTTATCATGATAACTCTTCTGTCGACTCTGAGACGCTTTCATCTTCTCACGAATCATCCGAATCTTCTCTGTTGTTTCTTGTATAATCTCTGGTCCAAGAATTGCACCTTCTCCAGTTTCATACCAACACAGAGGTGTCCTACACCTTCTCCCATACAAAGCCTCAAACGGTGCCATTCCGATACTAGAATGGTAACTGTTGTTGTATGTAAACTCTACCAACGGCAAACAAGAATCCCAATTCACGTTTTGCTCCAAAACACAAGCCCTCAACAAATCCTCTAAGGATTGTATCGTCCTCTCCGACTGACCATCTGTTTGAGGATGATACGCTGAACTCAACCTCAACTTCGTTCCTAAAGCTTCCTGCAAGCTTTCCCAAAATCTGGAAGTAAATCTCGGATCTCTATCCGAAATAATACTTGTTGGAATACCATGTAGCTTCACAATCTGCTCCACATACATCTCGGCCAACTTAGGCACCAAAGTACCTTTCCTGATAGCAATGAAGTGAGCACACTTCGTCAGACGATCTACCACTACCCAAATCACCTCGTTACCTTTCTTGGTCTTCGGTAAACCTCCCACAAAATCCATTGCAATGCTATCCCATTTCCATTCGGGTATAAACATTGGTTGCAACAAACCAAACGGCTTCTGATGTTCGATCTTCGATTTCTGACAAGTTAAGCATGAATAAACGAATTCAGAAATTTGCCTCTTCATTCCCGGCCACCAAAATAACTTCCTCAAATCCTGATACATTTTGGTTACCCCAGGATGAATACTCAAACCACTTCTGTGACCTTCTTCCATGATCATTCTTTTCAATTCGGGTACATCCGGTACACAAACTCTTCCGTGAAATCTCATGACTCCACTTTCGTCAATCTTGATATTGGTCTCCTTGCCCTCATTGATGAGTACCATCTTCTCCATCAATTTCTTATCCGATTTCTGACGTTCTTTAATATCTTCAAGAAAAGGATTCGTCAATCTTAACATTCCAAGCTTCACACTTGAAGAAGTAACCTCACACACAAGACTCAAGTCTCGGAATTCTTCAATCAACTCTAACTCTCTCACCATCAATGATGACATATGCAAAGTTTTCCTACTTAACGCATCGGCCACCACATTGGCTTTTCCGGGGTGATAACTCAAATTAAAATCGTAGTCCTTTAAGAATTCGAGCCATCTTCGTTGCCTCATATTCAACTCCTTCTGGTCGAATAAGTATTTCAGACTCTTGTGATCACTAAACACTTCAAACCTCGATCCATACAAGTAGTGTCTCCACACTTTCAAAGCAAACACCACTGCGGCTAACTCCAAATCATGCGTTGGATAGTTCCTCTCGTGAACCTTCAGTTGTCTTGAAACATAAGCTACCACATTGCTTCCTTGCATAAGCACTCCGCCAAGTCCTAACTTCGAAGCATCGCAATACACGACGAACGACTCTTTGGCATCGGGTAAAATCAACACGGGTGCAGTAGTCAATCTTCTCTTGAGCTCTTGGAAACTCTTCTCACAAATACCATCCCAAACAAACGCTTGATCTTTCCTCGTCAACTTGGTTAACGGTAAAGCCAACTTCGAAAAACCTTCGATGAATCTTCTATAATAACCGGCTAAACCAAGGAAACTTCTAATCTCTGAAACAGATTCCGGCGTTCCCCACTGTGACACAGCTTCAACCTTCGCAGGATCTACCGCGATTCCTCCACTTGAAATTATATGCCCTAGGAAACTCACCTCTTTCATCCAAAATTCACACTTCGACAACTTGGCATACAACTTCTTCTCCTTCAAGACTTGCAAAACAATCCTCAAGTGCTCTTCGTGCTCTTCCTCGGATTTTGAGTAAATCAAAATGTCGTCGATGAACACCACCACGAATCTATCCAAAAATGAATGGAAAATTCGGTTCATATACTCCATGAAAACTCCGGGTGCATTGGTCACACCAAACGGCATAACTGAATACTCGTAGTGCCCATACCTCGTCCTGAATGCAGTCTTAGGTATGTCTTCCGTCTTCACTCTAATCTGATGGTATCCAGATCTCAAATCGATCTTACTAAACACACAAGCTCCAACTAGTTGATCCATCAAATCATCTATCCTCGAAAGTGGATATTTATTCTTGATCGTCACTTTGTTCAACTGACGATAGTCTATACATAATCTCATGCTTCCATCTTTCTTCTTTACAAGCAATACCGGCACTCCCCATGGCGAAACACTCGGTCGAACAAACCTCTTCTCAAGCAGCTCTTCAAGTTGCTTCTTCAACTCATTCAACTCAGACGCTGACATTCGATACGGCGCCATCGATATCGGACTAGTTCCAGGTACTAGGTCGATAGAAAACTCTACCTCTCGCTTTGGAGGCACGTCAGATATATCATCCAGAAACACATCTGGGAATTCACAAACGATCGGTAACTCTTCTATCTTAACTCCTCCTTCGAGTTTCAATGATGCAAACATCATGAACATCTCGGCATGTTCTTTCAACGCTTCCGATACTTCCTTCCCGCTCATCAAATGCAAGTTCTCCTCCGGCTTCGGAAAAACAACGGCCTTCTCACGACAGTTGATATGAATTCGGTTGAAGATTAACCAATTCATACCAAAAATTACATCCATACCACTAAGTGGAATACACACTAAATCCATACCAAAGTGCCTATCAAAAATGGTTACGGGGGCAATTACGACATACTTGTCGAGTAATCACTGAACCATTAGCAGGAGTTTCTATTTCCATCCTACCCGTCATATCCGTTAAAGGAATACTAAGACGCTTCGCACAATCCAAAGAAATAAAAGAATGTGTCGCTCCCGTATCTATAATCGCAATTAAAGGAGTGTCATAGATGAAACACGTACCTCTAATGAGATTGTCCTCAAGGCTAGCATCCTCTCCACTCAAAGCAAACACCTTGCCCATCACCTTCTTGGGCTTCTTACAGGTTATACTCTTGTGGCCCTCCTCACCACAGTTGAAACAAAACACTCTTGTCCTACACACTTCGGCTTTGTGGCCTAACTTCCCACAATTCAAACACTTGTCTAATTTCTTCAGGCAATCATACGACATATGACCCCGCTCTCCACATTTGTAACAACTTCCATTCACCGGCTTCTTACCACCACTTGTATTACCCCTACCGCGGTTATCATAAGGTTTCCCGCGCTCTTGTCCTTTCCCTTTTCGGTCGTTCACAGCCTTAAAATAGTTCACCTTAGCTCTACCATCTTCATCACAGATCCTACTCTTGTTCACAAGGGTCGCAAAATCCCTTATCTGTGAAAATCCAATCATATGCTTGATGTCTGGACGTAGACCACTTTCAAACTTCACACACTTGTCGTCCTCCGCTTCCAAAGTGTTGTAATGCGGACTAAACGCACACAAAGTCTCAAACTTGACGGCATAGTCAGCCACCGTCATATTTCCCTGTTTCAACTCCATGAATTCTACCACTTTCTTATTCTTCACATCAACAGGAAAATACTTAACCAAAAATTCTCTTTTAAACATTGCCCATGGTATAGCCATACCACCCGGGTCCTAGCCTCAACTTGACATTCTTCCACCACACATTCGCTTCCTCGCGCAACACATATGTCCCAAGGGTTGTCTTTCCTTCCTCGGAACAATCCATTGCTTCAAAAATTATTTCAAGTTCCTCCAGCCACTTGTAAGCTCCATCCGGGTTGTAACCTCCGATAAATGTTGGCAATTTCTGCTTCATGAACCGTTCCAACCTCATCTCTACCTCTCTTCCAGGTTGATGATCTCTAACCACTATGTTGGTGAGTGCGGTCAAAGCTTCCGCAATCTGGGCATTCGTTCTCGCAGCAGCCATGATTCCTGAACGAATCACAACTAGACGTTAGAAAGTACTAACAGTGTTCCCTACACATGCTCATACGGGGAAAAGAAAAGTCCTAATTGGTTCACATGAACCGACCTGCTCTGATACCACTATTGTAACACCCTAACCCATACTACCCTTAAAAACGTAATTTTAAAAACTTTTTAACAAGTGTAAAGGCAGAGTGCCACGCGGTAATTAAAACACAAGCATACACACAGAGCGTCATGAAGTTTAACATGAAAAGCAACAGCGGATTCAAACTAACCAAGCATGCATATATATATATACATAAGCCATATTCATCCCTAAGGATGTCACTTACACAAGAACTAGCATAACAAAAAGGTAACACCGATATACGATGTAAGCCAAGTGATTATCTCTCGTCAAATGTAGTTTTTAGAGTCTTTTTAATTAAGTTTTAGTCTATTTTTATTAGTTTAATTTTTATTTTAGTTTCAATTTGAATAAATTGTGATTTTAAAATTTTAAGAGTCAATTATATGCTTATGCTTTTAATTTCTTCACTAATAAAATATATTTGTGTAGTGTTTGTTTCATTTCATTGCTTCAGTTAATCAGGTTATCATTTAAGTGGAACACTACTACTAAAGTTGTGAAGTTATTGCTATTATGTCAAATATTACATACGAGTATAAGAAAGGTCTCACACTTTCGAACTACATCATACATATTCTAACTCACGCCAAAACGTCGTATTAAACAGTTATCAATTAATAAAGTTTAACACAGTTCAACCAGATAATGTCACATACCATTTATCAAATATATGCGCATTTACCCTAATGTATCTAATGCCAATCATTCTATGTCATGTCATCCCTAGACACGACTAATGCATGTGGTACCAATTGCCTTTTACCCCTCATGGATAAGTTAAACAGTTTTACATCTTGCCGGATTGTTCGGAACTTACCAAACCTTCATATCCCTCATGGATAAGTTAAACAGTTTTATATCCTGCTGGATAGCAGCTCTAGATCTTATGGATTCATCAAATCCGATCCTCGGCTTCCTTATGGACTCAAAAATCCATTTAAATCTATTGGAACCCAAGTTTCCAATTCAACATATATATACATGAATGCATGTATGTTTGCACATATCATCAATATGATATTTCTAGCTCGAAGCTACTCATTATGAATGCGGGAACACAATCCTAACACATTCACTTAACATTACAAATTAATGCCAAAACATAACATTGCTCACTTTAAGCTACAACTTATTGCATACACGTTTATCAATCACATAACGATTAACAATAAGCATTAACAGTATCAACATGTATCAACAATCATGTAAGGATACTCTTAAACCATGTTACAAGTGCCTAAATATACTTACAACCAATAACAAAAATTGCAGGTTCAGTACTATTCGCTAAGCGAAGCCGTAGCGAACAGGTAGCGAACTTATTCGCTAAGCGAAGCTCAGTTCGCTGTAGCGAACTACATCAGAGGATTACAGGTGCATGGCGAACAGGTAGCGAGCTTGTGGCGAACATGTTCGCTATAGCGAACTCCTGTTCGCTCAGCGAACTACACCAGAAAGAAAATATCTGTTCTTGAGTTATCTAAGGCGGTTTATCATTAAATCAACTCAAAAATTCATTCAAACATGTTATAAATTCATATAAACAGCTATTTCAAGCATATATGGTATCAAAGAACATTAATCATCCCTTCCAAACATCCAATTACCTCAAATAATCAAAATCATGCCAATTTCTTGGGTTTTAAGTAACTTTCATAAACTTTTCAAAAATGATTCAAACACATACATATTTTTCATGGAATCAAGCTAGTGATTAACACGTACAAAGTAATGATAAAAAACATCACACTCACATACCAAAGCTTAATCAAAAGTCTAAAAGAAATTGAGTGGGAGAGTTCGGGAATGGAGACATAGACAATCTCCCCTCTCCTTGCCACTCAAGAATCATGAATTCTAATCTCTTACCTTAAACAAAGATGATGATCCAAGCCTTTCCTCTCCTCTCTTGCTCGTGATTCTCCTAGCCAAAACCCTAGCTTAGCTTTGCTCTTGCTCTTACTCACTCAAAACTCAAAGAAATGAATTGTGATACTATTCATGTGTTTGACTTGCTACATATACTACTTTCCATTGTCATGAACCAAGCCCAAATGGCTTAGGCCCAATGCCTCTCACGCCCATTAAGCCCAAAACAATGGTTCTCGCGTCTAATAACTTACGTTCGGCTAAATAATTATTCGTCGCTCACTAAAATATTAAAAGTCAATTAATAAATAAAATAACATTTAATAAAATATACGAATACGAAAAATGGGTCGTTACATACTTCTATGACAACACCATTGAAGAATGTTCCCATATAGTCCTCTTGTAAGTACATCACAACTCATAGTTAAAAATGTGTTGTTGCTTTCTGATTGGTCTCGGATTTTCGATCAGGTGTTTTCATCGGATGATCAATACCATAAAAGATCATGAAAGATCAATGCTCATAATTCATTGCATGAATTATGACTAGGAAAGCATATACTTAAATTCCATCAGATGTTGTTAATCCCAAAAGAGATTATCTTCTGTAGAGATTTGGTCCATAAATCTATTGTAAAGTGTTTATTTGTTTTGTCCTTAGTTGACTTGAAAAACCAGAAAGCACTTATTCCAAAACGTGCTTATAATCAAAACTGCGGTCTGTGTCTGAAGAATGTTCTTAGATTGGTCTTAAAACAGCTTTGCAAGATTTTTACTTTGCAAGTGGATTGTTAAAATATGTTTAAACTTATACCACTCAAAAGCACTTGTTAGATAACAAAATGATCAGAATAATTTAAAATATAATTAAAGATGTTTGTAATTTTTAAAACATCAAAAGTGGATTTTGCCTCAACAATTAGTCCCTGCAAAACCATTTTAAGGACTAACCTGATAGAAGAACTGAGGTTTCAAGTTGAGGATTAGGTAAAATCTCAGCAATTAATATAAGCAGCTCAAAGGACCACCATTCAAACTAGAAATTGTAATATTAAAAATTGAAATTAGTAGAAGAAAATTTAAAAGAAATGAAGCAGCATTATTTTATGAAGAGATATTATTATGTTTATTTACCAAAACATGAGTCCAAACGGAATTAGCATATTTGAAAAACTCTGGTAGGTAAAGTAAAGCATTAGTAGAAAACACAATCTTGGTTTTTTGACATGATGAGAGTACTTGATAGAAACCCAAAGCCAAACACACAAAATATTCAATCAATAAGAAATTCCAATGGCTAAAGAAGCTCCAATTTTAAATAGTCCAATGAAACTTGCATAAACCAGTACAGAAAATCTTGCATAAATCAATCTCAAATCCCCAAAAATCAATGACAAATTAACATCAGCCCCTTCTTACCTTTCTTTTCAGCCCCACACCCGACCTGGCAGCATCAAGTTCCACAATGAAGGAACAGATGCACTGTTGTTTCCGCTTCCGCATTCGCATTACAGAACTAGAAGGCCATATCATTACCAATCCCTCTCAACTCTTACAAGTTAAGAAAGCAACTACCCCAAAACATTTCAATGTACAACCTTAACATTTCAATGTACATTCACACAAGTTGACCTATTCTAGATGTTTCATTACCACTAAAAGAACCTGATCAGCAAAAACAGAAAAGTGATTCCCATAATACATGTGCAGCAAATATACTTCCAACTTATACAGGCTCATCTTCACATATTAATCTCATGAATATCTAAAGGAACAATTGTACATGTGGGAAAAGCTCAAAATAAACAATATGTGACAAAAAAGAATATGGTTAAATATAACTTGGCCAAAGGAAAACATGGCACAAGAAGGCTTCTAATCAATGACACACCCATATTTCAAATGACATTTTGACGGTAGATACAATACAGCCTGCAAATTAGACTCTAAAATATTCGATTTGGGCCAAAAGTAGACAAAAGATAAAAATTCAAGAACTTCAGAAAAACAATAGAAAGGTACATAAATACACACATCATCTTCTAATGCAATACAAATAGCCTCAAGGAATGCCTCCAACACTTTGTTTTCCGGCTGCTGCTTTAGAACTTTCAGCTTTCTACGGGATTTGATCTTCTAACGCTTTAAATCTAGCTTCATATATAAGTTTGTACTTGGCAAATTGATCTTTGTACTTATCAAACTCAACTTTCTGCTTTTCAATTGCAGCTTCCAGCTTTGGAATTTTAGCTTTCAGCTTTGGAATTTTAGCTTTCAGCTTTGGAATTTCAGTTTCCAGCTTTCGAATTTCAGCTTGCAGCTTTCTAATTTCAGTTTTCAGCTTTCGAATTTCAGCTTGCAGCTTTCTAATTTCAGCATTTTAATTTCAGCAGCTTTCTGCTTACGAACTTCAGCTCTGAGCTCTTGAATATCAAGAGCTTTCTGCCTTCGAACAACAGCAGCTTTCTTCCTCCTCACTTCAATTTCCTTCTCAGTTTAAGGCTGAAAGCTGAAAGACTAAAGATGGATGCTGAAATTAAGGAGAAGGAAGCTGAAAGTCAAAACAAGGATGCTCAAATTAAGGAGAAGGCAGCTGAAGTTCGGATGAAGGAAGATGAAGTTCGGAGGAGGCTGAAAGCTAAAAGACTAAAGATGGATGCTGAAATTAAGGAGAAGGAAGCTGAAAGTCAAAACAAGGATGCTCAAATTAAGGAGAAGGAAGCTGAAGTTCGGATGAAGGAAGATGAAGTTCGGAGGAAGGAAATTGAAGTGAGGAGGAAGAAAGCTGTTGTTGTTCGAAGGCAGAAAGCTCTTGATATTCAAGAGCTCATAGCTGAAGTTCGTAAGAAGAAAGCTGCTGAAATTAAAATGCTGAAAGCTGAAAGCTGCAAGCTGAAATTCGAAAGCTAAAAACTGAAATTAGAAAGCTGCAAGCTGAAATTCGAAAGCTGGAAACTGAAATTCCAAAGCTGAAAGCTAAAATTCCAAAGCTGAAAGCTAAAATTCCAAAGCTGGAAGCTGCAATTGAAAAGCAGAAAGTTGAGTTTGATAAGTACAAAGATCAATTTGCTAAGTACAAACTTATATATAAAGCTAGATTTAAAGCGTTAGAAGATCAAATCCCGTAGAAACCTGAAAGTTCTAAAGCAGCAGCCGGAAAACAAAGTGTTGGAGGCATTCCTTGAGGCTATTTGTATTGCATTAGAAGATGATGTGTGTATTTATGTACCTTTCTATTGTTTTTCTGAAGTTCTTGAATTTTTATCTTTTGTCTACTTTTGGCCCAAAACGAATATTTTAGAGTCTAATTTGCAGGTTGTATTGTATCTACCGTCAAAATGTCATTTGAAATATGGGTGTGTCATTGATTAGAAGCCTTCTTGTGTCATTGATTAGAATGTGATGCTTGCAGGGAAGTAGGACGACATTAATCTGTTCTTCAAAGCAAACTCTACATAAGATCTTCTCCTGGTACATATTTAGCAATCAATTTAAAGCGTGTTAGATCCTAATACTATTAAAAGTCATTCAAGCACAAACAACGAATGGAAATAAACTACTGTCTACTACTACTAACTAACTAACAAGAATGCTAGTTGTGGATGAAATATAGAAAGCATTTTTAACTGCTTAACAGTTGCAAAGTTAAACCGAGACAACTGTTCTCTTATTAAGTGGTTTATTTACTTCTACAATTTTGTAACTTTTACTAAAAATGATATGCAATCAAGGTCAACAACGTTACATTTTGAAGTTTTTCATATTCCTCCTGGCTATATTTTGTAACTTCTGTCTGCTCACCAAGTGCAGCTTGAAGTCTCCAAATCTGCAAGTTACGAAGAGACGGTTATTGAAATGTACAAAAATGATTAAACCTGCTCACGTACTTGGTTTAACTTATTCTTAAATAAGTAAAACGTGAAGTAAGAAATACTAATGTGGTAGCTACATATATTGATATAAGGAAACAATGTCTTCACCTCCTCAATAAGTTCCCCTCTAGGCATTTTCTTCACGGTATCGGGAGAGAAAGTATTATACCTAAATAGTAAATCAAATTACATATCATCATAGAGAAATATGAATAACATTATACACTGGTCAAAATACTAAAAAAGGCATAATGTAACGTAGAGTACTGACCCAGAACTCCCGGCACAGAAAAGTCTAGCTTCTTCCTCTCTACTTCCTTCATCTATTGACCACCAACCTAACAACCTGACAAGAGGAAAAGTGCAGTTATCAACAAATTTTTCACGTCAGTTCAGCGACGTTTTAAGTTTTTCTAGCCAATTAAATAAAAACTGATACCTTGATCCATGATGAAAAAACCCAAAGCAGTCACGGGATTTTGATGCTATAGATGAGTAGCTCCTAGGAAGATCCCCATGATGGAGTAAAAGAACAATCTTCTCTATTAATCTATATGCTGCAAATAATACTCCAGCTCCTTGCAACAGTAAAAGCGGAGAAAAAATTACCCAAATGGGTATATCTTTTGCACCCGATGGTGTTCCCTGAAATTTAAACAACAAAAAACGAGGAAAGAAAATAAAAGGATGAGGAAAAACCTACAAAGTGTTAGAAAAATAATGAGAGGATTTTGTTAGCATTTATACCTCTAAATGCATAAAAAGTAGCATTTGGAAAGCAATGAATGGAATTTTCATTATATGTCCGCCTATGTCCTGCAGACTGCAAAACGCATTTTGCTCCCCATCTTCATCGGTAGAAATAACTATACCTTCTCTACTCCATTCCAAATATCTTATGGTATTTGACGATGAACATGGTTCTGTAATGTGACCGTTTCCATGAATTGTAGGATTGTGCCACTTTGTACATACGAGAAACGCAAAGCACTGTGCGATACTACAAAAGATAAAACGGTTTTATGATGGAAACGGCACAACACTAATACCAAATGCTTAAAGCAGTTTATCAAGAAAAGTTAACTATACCCATAGTTTATAAACAAGTCCCACCATCCAAGAGCGGCAACATCACCTGCAGGTAATTGAGAATTAATAGCCATCAGATTTTAATAAAAAACGGTAACAGTTATGATTGAAAATTAATTAGGTAATTTTCTACCATTCATTTATTTTTAAATGAAAAATCAACGGTCACTAATATCCTATGAAGCACGTGCACCAGACAAGACACGGACACTGACACGTCGACACCGATAATAATTTGAGAAAATGACGATTCAAGGTAATCATAAGCGTCCGTGTCGTGTCTGTGTCAGACACCGGGACACACCTAATTTGAGGAGTGTCCGTATGCAGAGAGGTCAAGAAAAGCTGGGGAATGATGTCTATAACATTAAATTTCAACAGTAAGTTAATTACACAGTAAACAATTGTTTCAGAGTGGAAATTAACACTTACCACATATCTTTAGAAGGGTGAACACTGTGGCAGCAATAAAGAAGACCATGGATATCGAAATCCAGAAATGCTGGAAAACAGAATTATGCGATTTGAATTTAGTAACGAGAATTGAGAAAATAAAAAGGCAAGATCACATAATCAACGGAGAAAACACTTAAGAATTTGTCTTAATAGCAAGTATTGAATAATAAGGTAATCTGAATTATTAAGATGTGAAAAATGGTGCTGGCACCAACAATCAATCGAATGAAGCATCAATATGATAGTCAATATTGTTAAAATAGTGCAAAACTAGAATAAAACAAAGAATTAAGGTTGGTTGAATTGAAAAATCATATTTGTTTTTATTTTTATATTTTCCTCATCTCCAGGCATCAAAGCCCTACACATCCTATAAAGATACATTTTTTGTCAATAAAGCATAAGCTTGATACAAAGTAGTTAATAGTATTGAACCTCGCAGCTTGAATAATTGATTAATATTGAGTCTAGCCATGTGCAGCGATACAATTAGCTTTTACAAGCTTATAATTATGCCGCTTTGCAGCAATCAACATGATTTGCAGAAGAAAAAAAACCAAAATGCAAGTTACTTTGTAAAACATTTTATAATAATGAATGATTGTGGCGATTCTGTTTCCAATTTTTTATGACAGTTCCAACTGATTTTACAAGATGGAGGACTATTTATGACTTGACATATATCTTAGAGTTTGAGCTCACGGCATAAGCGTAAGTCAAGCATCAGAAAACTGGGTTGTCAGGTGACGATTACCTAAGCCTTATAAGCACTACTCATGCCATATATCTTTAATCGATGTGGGACTAACCACACTCCCTCACTCACACCCAACACAACGAAGGTGATGAAGGCTGCAATTAAGGTAGTCCAAAGTTTCCGTAATTAAGGCGGCTAGTGACGGACTACAGTTTAGGTGGATTTCCAACGTATAGAATAAAAATTTTGGTAAGCTATAAAGGAAACAAGATAATTACCTAATGTTATCGATCAAAATCACCAATTCGAAAGCTATAAGAGGTATGAATACAATCTTCAAATTCACCACTGCATCATTACAATGAATAATTAATTAAACTGATAGCATCTTACAATCAATGAATTATAAAATAATGTCCATGATAGTTGTGCCATAGAAATGTTGCTTACCATAACTGCTACCAAGATGTATACACAGAAGAAGCTCAAATGCCACAAGTAATGGTGTTGCTATAACTGAATGACAAGGTGCCCACTGCATGTGAACAAAATATTTTTATATCAGAAACAAAAACCTAAAACACGACAAATTTCTAATTTTTCCACAAAACAGGTATGTCTTACTTGGCGACCATGAGGCATTGAAGGAGCAGGCATGGAAAACCTGCCTCGTGCTACAACCACATGAAACAACCAAAGAGGCAAAAACACGGTCCTGCCAAAAAGAAAGATATGTTATGATGTAACGAACTGTCAAAGAATCAAAGGGAAGATTATATTATAGCTTAATCTATTTCTTCTAGCTTCTAAGAAATCCACAATCTGAGATCACTACTCAAAACTCTACCTATCAATATTTTAAGACATGATTTGAACCAATAGCCCCTAATTTAGAAGGAATGATCATAGGTTTATGTCTGGTTTACTACAACATAACATAAATGGGCAGGACATCAACTGAATCTGACGCCCACACCCACACTGGTGTGTATGATACATCTCAATATGTGTCCAGAAGTTTTCCAATAACTTTTTATTTTACAATAAAGTACCCGATATTTCAAAGATACCTCTTCCATGCGTCTTACCTAGGGCTGCTCACTGTATCCGGATAAGTAGTCCATCTATAACCGGAACCAAATCTGGTTATAAATGAACACATACGACTCTTACCAACTAAAAACACGTTGTCAACCAGATACGATACAACATTGATCAGCATTATTTTTAGGCTTAACTACATGTTTGGTCCCTTATTTTAGGTTTCAATTTGGTCCATTTGTTTAAAAAGTATAAATTTGGTCCCTTACGTTTCCACCATATGCATTAGTTAGTCTTTTCCGTTAGTTTTGTCACTAACACTGTTTCAACTATACACGTGTCCAAACTGTCCAAGTGTCGATGTGTCTGTCCACATATGCAAACGTCTGCCACATGTGACAAAAGGACTAACTAATGCAAACGGTGGAAACGTAAGGGACCAAATTGAAACCTAAAATAAACGTAAAGGATCAAATATGTAGTTAAGCCTTATTTTTACTTAATTTTTTTATCATTTTGACTATGTGTTCCCTTACTTCATATGCATGTTAATAAGGGAATAATTTGGTTGTCCTTAATTGTATATATTTCCATTCCTAGAATAGACTAGAAAATCAGACATAGAATATTTGTAATCAATAGTTGTAAATGCTCATGCTATTATATATAGAAGCAATACAATGAAAGGCATCAAGCTTCTGACAATGCACCCCCAGAAAAACACTTGCAGTTGGCAGCAAGGGGTTGCAATTGTGCGCACCGCATGAGCAATTTTCCTTTGGCTTATGCATAGAGTGATGCTGAGTTGCTGCTGTATTTTGTGCATTTGCTTCATTGTTAGGGTTTCCACATTTTCTGTGTTCTAGAGTCTTATTTTTCCACCTAATCTACTCTTTCGCCCATCTGTGTAGCTATTCTAGTTGCAGATTTGCTCCGCTATAGCTCATTATTTGCACTATTTTTGCTATTATTCTCACTCGTATCCCCATATCGGTGTCTTATTATAGCTCGATAAGCTGATAGCTTATATACACATTATATACTATTATACTAGTATTTCACAATTTTAGTAAATTTTCATTCCCTAGTCAGACAAACTATATCTTCACTTTCATTAGGACATAGGACACTAAAACACAGGAATCCCCATTCTCCCCACAGAAAAATTCAGTATCACAGAGAAATCAGCAACCAAGAACTCAAAGTTATACAATTCCATTTCCAAACAAAAATCAATTTAACAAAATAATACAATAAATATATTAATGCAATTAAACACCCAGCATACAAATAAAGCAAACAACTTTTCTAAAGGGGAAAAAAAATTGAAAAGATAAAATTTTGATCTGACCCTTTAATTTGTTTGTACATTTAATGAAAAGGGTTGATAAGAAAGAAGGTAAAGAGAGAGTAAAAGAAGAAAAAAAACTCACCACCATGAAAAAATGAAGAAACGGTCAAGTTTGAGAACAAGGAGAAGAGTGAAGGAGAAAAGAAAGGCATGAGCTAACATAGCTTGAAGGGATTTGGCTACCCTTCTCCAACTCATCACTCTTCTTCGAACCAGCATTTTGGTTTCTTCTCACAAAAAAGATGAAGAAATTGCAGAGACCAAAAGAGAAACAGTTGGTGATGACGTGGACAGAGAGAAACACTTGTATCTGTTTTGTGTCGTGTTGCAAAGGATGATGAAATGGAAACTGAAATTTCGCAGAAGATGATGGAATCAAAAATCCTCGAGAAGAGAGAGAGAGAGAGAGAGAGAGAGAGAGAGAGAGAGAGAGAGAGAGAGAGAGAGAGGGACTTTGGAACAAACGAAGTATGAATGATTGGTTGAAATAATCCAAATTATTTGAACAGCCAGTATTTTTTTATAATATACTAACGTCTATATATTTATTTGATGTTGAACGATAACTGCCAAATTATATAAATCCATTTCATCAAATTCTACCTACCATTAAATGGTATGACTGACTTTTTTTTTATTAAAAAAAATTAAGATGGGATGGTATTTCAGTCCAAAAAAGATGGGATGGTATTACCTCTTTTAATTTTCTCTATGGTGTGGAACTATTTGATCGGTTTTGGTTTAATTTTGAAGACAGAAAAATTTAAGAATTAATAGGTCTTTTATTCCTTGTAATATTACCGAATTTTGTTTTACTCCTTGTAAAAACAAAAATTAAGTCTCCCTTAGAATGTTTAGATTCTTCTATTTTAGACCCTGAGACTACAGCATCACATCTGACTGTATCATTAGCATGAAATGACCAGGACACGTGGAATTTATTTTATTTTTTAAAGTCATGTCATTAAACACGTGAAAATTTATTTATTTCATAGTGTTTGCCATTTGTTGCAATTTTTTTTTTATTTCCATTCCTATCATGAATATCATCAAAGTTCATCTTCCCGGACAAATAGGTCACAACTTTCCACACTTTACAACATAATACAAACATAATATGAATGAATAAACCAAGAAGAAAAAAAACTCAAAATCTAAGACAAGAATGAAGGAAATTTGGTTTGACTATTCTTATCCCAAAATTTTGACATCTCCTGAATTTTCCCTTGGGGTTTTCGATTATATTTGCAACTAACATCTTTATTGTTTGATCACATCCACATCTGAGTAAATTCAATCCACTTGAGTTTCTAGTTGATGATGTTTTGCTTGACCCATTTTTCAAACCCTAATCCCAAAACACTTAAATATGTTACAAATAATGAGGAAGGTGATGTGAAAAGGGAAGACAAATGAAAATGATGGAAGAAGAGAGAAACAAGACAATTATGGAAGAAGAGAGAAACAAGAACAACAACACGATGATGAGAGGAACATGAAGAAGGTTTTTAACATTCTTTCTTTCATTTTCAGATTTTTTTTTTTTTTATAAAAATAAATAAATTTTACACCTGTTTAATGACATGACTTTAATAAATAAATAAATTTCACATGTCATTGCCACATTATGCTAACGATATAGTCAGATGTCGGGATCTAAACACTATACGAGGAATTATTAATTTTTTTTTACGTGAGGTAAAACAAAACTCGCTAACATTACAGGTAGAAGCTCTATTAACCCAAAATTTAAATCAATTGGATAATAAATTTATATCATGCTAACGATATAGTCAGTATTTATTTACAATTTTTTTCACGAAATTCAAAACAAACTAAATTGATTAATAAATAATTACTAATTTGTTCTGTTCAAATAAGTTAATGATTTTATTCTTACATCCGATATATTTTGGAATTGGATTTTTCACAACTAGTCCCACACCCGTGCGATGCACAGGTGTTATGTGGTATTTTATATTATAATGTTGAAAAATTATTTGTATAAATTGTAACAATAAGTATTATAAAATGAAAATAATAATAATAATAATAATAATAATAATAATAATAATAATAATATAAAAGTGATGTACTTATCACTTCCTCCAACCAATATATATACCTATATGTATAGAGAATGAGTACGGACCATCAAAATTGAATGAAATATATTTATTTTTTTGGTGGGGTGTGCCAGTCAATGCAATAGTGCAACGCATAGGCGACACACTAAAATTGAATGAAATATGATAATGATAATGGTTATTATATATTTCAATCTCATAACCTAACTTTTTGCATAACCTTCACTCTTCTCTAAAATTATAATGTAATTAAGTCAATAATGTATATCTTCGTATTTTTTTTGTGTGACTAAATTATAAACTCTTTGTTGTTTCTATGAAAACGGTTGACATTTAAATGGGATAAATGTTGAAGAGAATCCAACCATGTTCATCTTCATTGTCACTAAGAAATGTTATAATAATGTAGAAAAATGTAACATCACAACATCAATTTTTGGATAATTGGAGAGGTATAATTCAATAATAATGTAGAAAATTGTAACATCTTGTGACATCAATTTTTGGATAATTGGAGAAGCATAATTATTTATTATTTATTATGAGACTGATATAATATAAAAAAAAAATAGAGATGAGAATGATATAATATTGATTATATTGAAAAAAAATATAAGGAAGTGATGTGGAAACAAAAAAAATAGAGATGAAAATGATATAATATAAGGAAGTGATGTGGCATTATTGTGTGATTTAATTGGATGTAAATGAGTGATGTGGATTAGGGTTATGATGGATAGTAGGAGAACTATCCAGGAATTATATATATAGATTACAGTAATGTGTTGTAACTAATCTAGACCGTCCAATTTATGATTGGTGGCCGAGTTTTATTTATTTTTAAAACTATATTTTAATCTAAACTGTCTGTTCTCAAATTAATGTCCATGATTGATTACAACATAAAATTGCATCATTATTTAACAACAATATCTAATTAGTGACGCACATTAATTGATTAACGAGATTTCCACTGTCCATGTCTGCTATCCAACGAAACCACAGTCAAGAAAACAGACTTAACGGAATCACCGAGAAAAAAAGACCCTTTTGAACTTGATTCTAGTCTGACTTTGTGAAAATTCATGTATTGTCATCCTCTCCTAACCATCTCTGTCCTTTCTAGTCATGTTCCACATATAATAAAGATTTTTTTTTTTGACAATATATATAATAAAGATAAAATATAAAATTAATTTATATAAAGCAATACCTCTCTATTTTTCAAATCAATAATATAAATAGGAAAATGCTAAACAGTGCCCCCGGGGCACTGGTTAAACATGTTAAAATAGAAATTTTGTCTCGAAATGCGTACATTCAATGCCTCAAAAGTACAAAAAGTTGTCTTTTCAATATAAATTTTATTTTTTATTTCCTTTTTAGGTATACTTAACAAGTGCCCCGGGGGCACTGTTTAGCATGACCCATATAAATATAATCGGGCTAAATATAAGATTTATGAAGCCTATCCTTTTTGTACCATCTACCCGTTTATATCTACATACAAAATTTAATAATTTTCCTTTTTTTTATTTTTTATTTATTTATGATGTTAATCCTCCAATTCCCAGGAAAATTAGACCCTAATAATTCAGAATTCGGCAACAAGGTAAGTAAAATTGGCCAAAAATTAAACTCGGGTTCTCTCAAACAATCTGTCATTTCTTACAAAAAAATAAATAAATATGTCATTTGATGAAACTCATTAACCACTTGAGGTTAATGACTTGATTGTCTAATAATTTTGAATGGAAGAGGAATATCCTGAAATAAAGAAAACCATAATAGAATCACATAAAATGAGTTTAACTTGGTTGATAGTGACATTGTATTATATATGTCGGGGTCAGGATTCTAATATCGAACATCCCTACTGTTTCACCTTGATGATGGAATTTCTAGCCATTAGGCTACTTTAAAAAGAAAATTATGTGAAATTTATCTTTATTGAACATTTTAATTAAAAAAAAGTAGAAAATATTTGCTCCGTTTGTGACTATAAGTAAACATGGCGGACCCAAAAATAAAACAGTCCAAGTACTTGCGTGACTCCGAATAAAATATATACTTTTTCTTTTTGCGCCCCCCAACTTTTTTGCACCTTCTAAAATTCTAAAATACTTCGATCTAGGAAGCACGGACACTTCTATGATTAGGCGTGTCGCGGTGTCCGACACTCATGACACTCGTACGACACATGTTGGATAGGTCAAACCAGTGTCCAAAAAAAATCAATTTTTTCTTAACTGTGACACTTCTTTGATCGGTGTCCGACACCTGTAAGAGACTCACACGACACGTGTTGGACAAGTGTCCAAAAAAATTATTTTTTCTTTACGTATACTCTCCTTACGCACATATCAGACATATCTACAAAAGTTAAAGATGCGTCGAAACAACAATATTGATCAATGAGGGATTGAAGACATTGCATTTTGATTACAATAATTTTAGTTTTTTCGATAGTAGATGGATAAATAAAGGTAAAATATTATTATATTTTGTTTTATAACTTTTTTTAAGAAATAATTTGCTCAACTTAGATTTACATGTATATATTTTAATTTTCAATTTATATCTTTTATAAATATGTAGCGGTGTCGGTGTTCTATATTTTTTACATTAACGGTGTCGTCGTGTCTGTGTCAATGTCGTATCGCGGTATGCGTGTCGAAGTCCATGCTTCATAAACTTCAATTACAAGATAATTAACAAACGTTAAAAGAGGAGAAAATTTAAAGAAAAAAAACAGAATTTGCTATATAAGTAGTCAACTCAAGGATATAAAATCCTAATAAAATACATCACTGATTGACTGCTATTTTGATCCGACAATTTCTTTTTGACAAATTAATTTGCACATTTTTTTTGACTCAATCCTTTCACAACTTTTTATTTTTGTTGACAGAACTGCACTAGTTTTTTTCACAACATAGAAAATAATCCTTTAATTTTTACTATCGATTTAATCTATTCAACATCAAGTGATTTCAACCGTCCCTCCCAATTTCGGTTGCTAGGAGAAAAAGTAATCCTTTTCGGTTTGCACCAGTTGAAACACAGAAATAAAGAAAAAACATTGCTTTGGCGTGAAAAAGAAGGCAAGAGAAATTGTTAATTAATTAATTAAAAAAATAAAATAAAAAACAAAACAAGACAATAGAGAAACTGAGAAAGTTTGTTTGTTCCAAAGTCTCTCTCTCTCTCTCTCTCTCTCTCTCTCTTCTCTTGACATCCTCCGAGGATTTTTGATTCCATCATCTTCTGCGAAATTTCAGTTTCCATTTCATCATCCTTTGCAACACGACACAAAACAGATACAAGTGTTTCTCTCTGTCCACGTCATCACCAACTGTTTCTCTTTTGGTCTCTGCAATTTCTTCATCTTTTTTTGTGAGAAGAAACCAAAATGCTGGTTCGAAGAAGAGTGATGAGTTGGAGAAGGGTAGCCAAATCCCTTCAAGCTATGTTAGCTCATGCCTTTCTTTTCTCCTTCACTCTTCTCCTTGTTCTCAAACTTGACCGTTTCTTCATTTTTTCATGGTGGTGAGTTTTTTCTCTTCTTTTACTCTCTCTTTACCTTCTTTCTTATCAACCCTTTTCATTAAATGTACAAACAAATTAAAGGGTCAGATCAAAATTTTATCTTTTCAATTTTTCTTCTGTGAACAATTTTTTCTGTCAATTATGTTTCCCCCTTTTGTTTTATTTTTTTTTTCAATGTATGTGTGAACTGAAGGGTTTAATTTTTTTTTTTTTTTTTTAATTTTGTAGAAAATGACATTTGATTTAGGAGAATGATGCTGGGTATTTTTTTTTCCCCTTTAGAAAAGTTGTTTGCTTTATTTGTATGCTGTGTGTTTAATTGCATTAATATATTTATTATGATTTTGTTAAATTGATTTTTGTTTGGAAATGGAATTGTATAACTTTGAGTTCTTGGTTGCTGATTTCTGTGATACTGAATTTTTCTGTGGGGAGAATGTGGATTCCTGTGTTTTAGTGTCCTATGTCCTAATGAAAGTGAAGATAGTTTGTCTGACTAGGGAATGAAAATTTACTAAAAAATTGGGATACGAGTGAGAATAATAGCAAAAATAGTGCAAATAATGAGCTATAGCTGAGCAAATCTGCAACTAGAATAGCTACACAGATGGGCGAAAGAGTAGATTAGGTGGAAAAATAAGACTCTAGAACACAGAAAATGTGGAAACCCTAACAATGAAGCAAATGCACAAAATACAGCAGCAACTCAGCATCACTCTATGCATAAGCCAAAGGAAAATTGCTCATGCGGTGCGCACAATTGCAACCCCTTGCTGCCAACTGCAAGTGTTTTTCTGGGGGTGCATTGTCAGAAGCTTGATGCCTTTCATTGTATTGCTTCTATATATAATAGCATGAGCATTTACAACTATTGATTACAAATATTCTATGTCTGATTTTCTAGTCTATTCTAGGAATGGAAATATATACAATTAAGGACAACCAAATTATTCCCTTATTAACATGCATATGAAGTAAGGGAACACATAGTCAAAATGATAAAAAAATTAAGTAAAAATAAGGCTTAACTACATATTTGATCCTTTACGTTTATTTCAGGTTTCAATTTGGTCCCTTACGTTTCCACCGTTTGCATTAGTTAGTCCTTTTGTCACATGTGGTAGACGTTTGCATATGTGGACAGACACATCGACACTTGGACAGTTGGACACGTGTATAGTTGAAACAGTGTTAGTGACAAAACTAACGGAAAGGACTAACTAATGCATATGGTGGAAACGTAAGGGACCAAATTTATACTTTTTAAACAAATGGACCAAATTGAAACCTAAAATAAGGGACCAAACATGTAGTTAAGCCTAAAAATAATGCTGATCAATGTTGTATCGTATCTGGTTGACAACGTGTTTTTAGTTGGTAAGAGTCGTATGTGTTCATTTATAACCAGATTTGGTTCCGGTTATAGATGGACTACTTATCCGGATACAGTGAGCAGCCCTAGGTAAGACGCATGGAAGAGGTATCTTTGAAATATCGGGTACTTTATTGTAAAATAAAAAGTTATTGGAAAACTTCTGGACACATATTGAGATGTATCATACACACCAGTGTGGGTGTGGGCGTCAGATTCAGTTGATGTCCTGCCCATTTATGTTATGTTGTAGTAAACCAGACATAAACCTATGACCATTCCTTCTAAATTAGGGGCTATTGGTTCAAATCATGTCTTAAAATATTGATAGGTAGAGTTTTGAGTAGTGATCTCAGATTGTGGTTTTCTTAGAAGCTAGAGGAAATAGATTAAGCTATAATATAATCTTCCCTTTGATTCTTTGA
The DNA here is from genome assembly GCF_020283565.1 of Trifolium pratense. NCBI lineage: Eukaryota > Viridiplantae > Streptophyta > Magnoliopsida > Fabales > Fabaceae > Trifolium > Trifolium pratense. The sequence continues at coordinate 9,561,478 of NC_060059.1, forward strand.
CAGTTCGTTACATCATAACATATCTTTCTTTTTGGCAGGACCGTGTTTTTGCCTCTTTGGTTGTTTCATGTGGTTGTAGCACGAGGCAGGTTTTCCATGCCTGCTCCTTCAATGCCTCATGGTCGCCAAGTAAGACATACCTGTTTTTTGGAAAAATTAGAAATTTGTCGTGTTTTAGGTTTTTGTTTCTGTAATAAAAATATTTTGTTGACACGCAGTGGGCACCTTGTCATTCAGTTATAGCAACACCATTACTTGTGGCATTTGAGCTTCTTCTGTGTATACATCTTGGTAGCAGTTATGGTAAGCAACATTTCTATGGCACAACTATCATGGACATTATTTTATAATTCATTGATTGTAAGATGCTATCAGTTTAATTAATTATTCATTGTAATGATGCAGTGGTGAATTTGAAGATTGTATTCATACCTCTTATAGCTTTCGAATTGGTGATTTTGATCGATAACATTAGGTAATTATCTTGTTTCCTTTATAGCTTACCAAAATTTATATTCTATACGTTGGAAATCCACCTAAACTGTAGTCCGTCACTAGCCGCCTTAATTACGGAAACTTTGGACTACCTTAATTGCAGCCTTCATCACCTTCGTTGTGTTGGGTGTGAGTGAGGGAGTGTGGTTAGTCCCACATCGATTAAAGATATATGGCATGAGTAGTGCTTATAAGGCTTAGGTAATCGTCACCTTACAACCCAGTTTTGTGATGCTTGACTTACGCTTACGCCCTGAGCTCAAATTCTAAGATATATGTCAAGTCATAAATAGTCCTCCATCTTGTAAAATCAGTTGAAACTGTCATAAAAAATTGGAAACAGAATCGCCACAATCATTCATTATTATAAAATGTTTTACAAAGTAACTTGCATTTTGGGTTTTTTTTCTGCAAATCATGTTGATTGCTGCAAAGCGGCATAATTATAAGCTTGTAAAAGTTAATTGTATTGCTGCACATGGCTAGACTCAATATTAATCAATTATACAAGCTGCGAGGTTCAATACTATTAACTACTTTGTATCAAGCTTATGCTTTATTGACAAAAAATGTATCTTTATAGGATGTGTAGGGCTTTGATGCCTGGAGATGAGGAAAATATGACGGATGAAGCAGTATGGGAAACTCTTCCTGTAAGATATATAATTCCTTAATTGACTATTAATTGATCAATGATATAAAGGCCTTAATTCTTTGTGAAAAATAAAAACAAATATGATTTTTCAATTCAACCAACCTTAATTCTTTGTTTTATTCTAGTTTTGCACTATTTTAACAATATTGACTATCATATTGATGCGTCATTCGATTGATTGTTAGTGCCAGCACCATTTTTCACATCTTAATAATTAACATTACCTTATTATTCAATACTTGCTATTAAGACAAATTCTTAAGTGTTTTCTCCGTTGATTATGTGATCTTGCCTTTTTATTTTCTCAATTCTTGTTACTAAATTCAAATCGCATAATTCTGTTTTCCAGCATTTCTGGATTTCGATATCCATGGTCTTCTTTATTGCTGCCACAGTGTTCACCCTTCTAAAGATATGTGGTAAGTGTTAATTTCCACTCTGAAACAATTGTTTACTGTGTAATTAACTTACTGTTGAAATTTAATGTTATAGACATCATTCCCCAGCTTTTCTTGACCTCTCTGCATACGGACACTCCTCAAATTAGGTGTGTCCCGGTGTCTGACACAGACACGACACGGACGCTTATGATTACATTGAATTGTCATTTTCTCAAATTATTATCGGTGTCGACGTGTCAGTGTCCGTGTCTTGTCTGGTGCACGTGCTTCATAGGATATTAGTGACCGTTGATTTTTCATTTAAAAATAAATGAATGGTAGAAAATTACCTAATTAATTTTCAATCATAACTGTTACCGTTTTTTATTAAAATCTGATGGCTATTAATTCTCAATTACCTGCAGGTGATGTTGCCGCTCTTGGATGGTGGGACTTGTTTATAAACTATGGGTATAGTTAACTTTTCTTGATAAACTGCTTTAAGCATTTGGTATTAGTGTTGTGCCGTTTCCATCATAAAACCGTTTTATCTTTTGTAGTATCGCACAGTGCTTTGCGTTTCTCGTATGTACAAAGTGGCACAATCCTACAATTCATGGAAACGGTCACATTACAGAACCATGTTCATCGTCAAATACCATAAGATATTTGGAATGGAGTAGAGAAGGTATAGTTATTTCTACTGATGAAGACGGGGAGCAAAATGCGTTTTGCAGTCTGCAGGACATAGGCGGACATATAATGAAAATTCCATTCATTGCTTTCCAAATACTACTTTTTATGCATTTAGAGGTATAAATGCTAACAAAATCCTCTCATTATTTTTCTAACACTTTGTAGGTTTTTCCTCACCCTTTTATTTTCTTTCCTCGTTTTTTGTTGTTTAAATTTCAGGGAACCCCATCGGGTGCAAAAGATATACCCATTTGGGTAATTTTTTCTCCGCTTTTACTGTTGCAAGGAGCTGGAGTATTATTTGCAGCATATAGATTAATAGAGAAGATTGTTCTTTTACTCCATCATGGGGATCTTCCTAGGAGCTACTCATCTATAGCATCAAAATCCCGTGACTGCTTTGGGTTTTTTCATCATGGATCAAGGTATCAGTTTTTATTTAATTGGCTAGAAAAACTTAAAACGTCGCTGAACTGACGTGAAAAATTTGTTGATAACTGCACTTTTCCTCTTGTCAGGTTGTTAGGTTGGTGGTCAATAGATGAAGGAAGTAGAGAGGAAGAAGCTAGACTTTTCTGTGCCGGGAGTTCTGGGTCAGTACTCTACGTTACATTATGCCTTTTTTAGTATTTTTGACCAGTGTATAATGTTATTCATATTTCTCTATGATGATATGTAATTTGATTTACTATTTAGGTATAATACTTTCTCTCCTGATACCGTGAAGAAAATGCCTAGAGGGGAACTTGTTGAGGAGGTGAAGACATTGTTTCCTTATATCAATATATGTAGCTACCACATTAGTATTTCTTACTTCACGTTTTACTTATTTAAGAATAAGTTAAACCAAGTACGTGAGCAGGTTTAATCATTTTCGTACATTTCAATAACCGTCTCTTCGTAACTTGCAGATTTGGAGACTTCAAGCTGCACTTGGTGAGCAGACAGAAGTTACAAAATATAGACAGGAGGAATATGAAAAACTTCAAAATGTAACGTTCTTGACCTTGATTGCATATCGTTTTTAGTAAAAGTTACAAAATTGTAGAAGTAAATAAACCACTTAATAAGAGAACAGTTGTCTCGGTTTAACTTTGCAACTGTTAAGCAGTTAAAAATGCTTTCTATATTTCATCCACAACTAGCATTCTTGTTAGTTAGTTAGTAGTAGTAGTTTATTTCCATTCGTTGTTTGTGCTTGAATGACTTTTAATCGTATTAGGATCTAACACGCTTTAAATTGATTGCTAAATATGTACCAGGAGAAGATCTTATGTAGAGTTTGCTTTGAAGAACAGATTAATGTGGTCCTACTTCCCTGCAAGCATCACATTCTTTGCAGGTAATTGCTCAGTCAAATACTTTGTCACTACAAATATTTAGGGACTTATGCTTAGAGAAATTAGTTATTTCTTTTTGTTGTTGCCGTTGTTTGACTTCTGACGTGGTTAACAGCACCTGCTGCGAAAAATGCAAGAAGTGCCCTATCTGCCGTGGAACCATTGAAGAACGGATGCCTGTATATGATGTGTAGACCGGGTTGACTGTAAGATATATAAATATTATCTCACTATGGCTTGTGGTTTTAGATGAGGCAAGCACAAACAATTTATTAATTTCTCTGCTCATAGATATGGTGAACATACCGAAGTTGTACATAGTTTTAAACATTCATTGCAAGTTCAAACCCCACCTCCATTAAATTGTGCATTTCTTCAATATTGAAATTTCGCTTTTGGTGCTGGACCGCTGGTATGTGCAATCGCATTTTGATTTTTTTAGTTTCTACGTAATGCAAGATGTTTATTGAACTATATATGAACTATGAATGCCATCATGCAGTTAAGGATTCACATGGCTGTCATTGAGGCATGTTTGTACTTGTAGTGAGTTATTATAGTCAAAGGAAACTTTGTTGAATGTTTGGTCTGAGTCTGTGAAGTATCAACTATCAATCAATCAATCAATCACTTCATGATATTGATATTGCAGTTATTTTCTGTATGTCCACTTTTGTAGCGTTTTTAATGCTAACTCGACATGGTACTTGCACTATAAATTCTGAAACATTTCGTTACGCAAAACTTGCAAATAGTGGACCATTCAATCCTAAGGCATTTAAGAACGAACTACGAAAGGGACGGAGACGAGCACAACAAGCAACGGCTGTGAGCTCATGGCTGATAAACTTGTTGATATGTGTGCGTGGCCGCTGGACTGTGACGGTGGAGGCAAGTTTATAAACCGGCTTGTATTATGCAGCTACTACTAGCTTGTAGCATATTTTTATCAAACATAGTCAAAGGTAATAAATTTGTAGGTCATGTTTAGCTAGTTTATTTAAGCAGCACTATGTGACTTCTCATTTTAAGAGAGTTTCTTTTATCTTCCCTCAAAGTTTCGTCGAAAGTAAACTTAAGGATGGAAAATAAAACTGTTTTTTGGGAGGGCCACAAGTCCACAACTGTAGATCGTTTTTAAGTTTCAACTGTTTAGAAGTAGAGAATACTTTAAGGCTCAGAGAGCATTTACAAAGATATTCGCATTTATCACCCTCCAAAGACACCGACGAGATTCAAACCCGGAACCTCTTAGTTCAAGACCTGTTTTTTTTTACCATTAGACCAAACTCTTAAGAGTTAGCATTTTGTATTTTTTGTGTAACCATTATTTTCAATAGTAAATAAATACCCCACAAGTGCTCCACAAAAATCATTGAATAGCATACATGAAAAAGCAACACAATTACAATACATGAAGACTTTTACCTCAACACAGAATAACAAGAATTTTTTGCCGTAGACAGCAATTATTTATACTACTTAGGATTAGGATTAATCAAACACATGAAATGATGAAACAGTCTTGAAAACAACATCAACAATCAATCAGCATGTCTTATGACTCAAAAGAATATCCACCTCAGGTGAATCTTTTCAACAGGAAGCAGTGATTGGCACCGGCTCTACCAAAGCCTTTGCGCCGCCCCCGCCAGCGCCCGTAACTCCAGTTTCTTCTTTATGAATCTTGTCAGCCGCCATGACAACAAATTTTTCGTAGCAATCCTCTAAACTTCTTAACGATTCACCAGGATACAGAGTACTAATCTCAACATCATGAATTCCATCTATCTTGAAGTTAACTTGACATCCATTGATAAATATATCATGAGTGATTGATGCCACAATACTTTCTGGTATGCAATTTTCTGCATTTCCACATAATCAAAATTAATACTTTCTGGTATGAAACATTTTATTGTTTCATATTATTTGTCAATTTACAATATCAAAAAAATTAAGAGAATATGATTGAACCTGCGGATATTGCTAGAAGATCGTCCTCAGAGACGGTCACTCTAGGAATTTTTCGTGCAATTTTGTTTTCCCACAAAGAAGCAAGCTCATTCATGCTATAACAATTCGCTGAAGGTCGAAAATGAACATTTTTGTTGATTGTTCTGTCATCATCAATGACCTTCATTGTGAATTTTCCAATATCATAGCCATCAACAAAGTAAGCTGCAAAATTAATCATGTTTATTTAATACTAACATGATATTATTTAAGGCTATTGTAAGAAATTTAGCGCATGTTTGGTATCACAGTAAATTTGCCTGAATGACGACGATGATTCTAAACATGCAGTTATATACCTTTGACATCGCCATGACCATAGATATGCAATTGATCCAACGGTGGAGGAAGCTGTGATGGATGACAATTGTCATAGTAAGGCCAAGATGCGATCGAATTGCAACAAATGTAGGTGTATGGTACACCAGATTCCTCGATGACACGCCTAACCAAACGCTTCTGTTTGTACATTGTTAGACCAGGTTCAACAGGATCTGCTCTGTCCACATCGTGACCAAATTCTGAAGGCAAAAACCTCTGCAACATATTAAATTGATTATATACACGTATTTAATGTAACCATCATGACATTAAGGGGGGTGTATTGGATCAGGATTTCAAAGAATTTTAAAAGACTTTTTTATGATAAAAAAGTCTTATGGTATTCAATCAAGACTTTTACAAAAGTTCAATAAATCTTGTGGTATTAGTTTCAACTTTCAGGAAACATATATAAATCTTCAAAAATGTTATTCAAACACAAATATCAAACAAATATACAGCATTTATATACTTTTTGTTTTTTTTAATATTTTTTGCATGTTTCGAATTGCGTGCTGTGAGGGAAGAGAGAGAATGTGTCGTATTTTTATCTACAAATTTGTGTTGATATATCACTCCTCATAAATCTTTTTACCAAAAAAAGAACAACATAGTGTCTTGTACTCTTGTTGTCCCACACAACCATGAGAGATTTTGATTTTGATTTGTCAAATCAAAGAAATTCATTTTCATTTTTTAAGTCAAACAAATATGTCTCCTCTAAAGTGAACAATTGAGTAATTTTGGTCATTAATTGACAAATCAAAAGTAAATATTATCGGTTCACCATAATAAATTATAGTTTTGTTAAAATAACAACCATTAATTTTACCATTTTACGTTTTATTCACTTTACATTAAATATCCTTGATGCCAGAACTGACCCCTAACCAGATTCAACTTGTGGTGAAAAGCCAAAAAAAAAAAAATCTTCATACTATTACATATTTTTTTATAACAATATCAATTATTATCAATTATAGATAGTAATTTAAATTGTTGAGAATGAACCAAGGTTTTTTGGGTTCGGGGTCAAATATGAATTTGAGCAATCTAGAGGGGGAATCCATAATTTTTAATGAAATAGTTAATTTTGTTAACATAAAAAAGGAGAGTTACACTATGTGGTATTTTATTTTAGGGTCCACATTTGTACTTTATTTAAGGTATATAATATATTAACTGGATGCTTCTAAGTTCTAACATTGCTCTATAGAAATAAAAAGTACCGTACAATTTCAAAATTAAAGATGTGCTGTACAATTAATTATTAAAATTGAAAACTTATCCACTTAAAGTATTAATAATTGAAAACTTATCAACATAAAGTAACTACTCTAAAGTCTAAACTGTCCTTTGTTTAAGTTTTAGCTTGATAAAAAAACGGTGCTAGTCCGTAAGCATCCGTTTGGATTTAACTTATTTTTTAGTTTATGAAAATAGTTTATGCAAATAAATAAATTTTTATGTTAATTTATAAGTTTTTACTAATAAAAATTGTATTTTTATAAGTTTATTTTTTCATAAACTACATTGAAAAACTTATAATAATACATTTTTTTTTTACCGAACTTATAATAATACATAAAAATTGATTTATTTGCATAAATTGTTTCACACAAACTAAAAATAAGTCAATCCAAATAGATCCTAAGTACAGCTAAGTAATCATCAATTTTATACATTTAAGATGTGTGAGTCTAACCAATGTGAGTCTATCTACTAAATTTTTCATTATTTTTTTTTGAAAAAGTGATATTCATTATAATATTTTGTTTTACTACAAAAAATGGAAATCCAAATTATTATTTTTTGTTTACAATGGAGCAGATGATCAAAATTTACAATGGAACCAATGATCGAACTCATGACCTCATACATACTACTCAAACTCCTCATCACCAGACCAAAACCTACTAAGTTAAATGGAAATCCAGATTAGTTAAACTATAAATTTGAATTTGAAATTTTACCTTAATGGTGTTAATAGACTTCATAGCCTCCACCAAAATAAGCTGATCCAGCAAGCCATCAGCCCCTCCTATTGCAGAAATGACTACATCTATCTCATATTTTTTCAAAATCATCTCCATAAACTCCTTATTATTTACCCGACCCTGCCATATACACATAAACATAATTTGATGCATGTTTGGGTATCACATTTCAATGTACACACTATAAAAATTAAGAGGCTCTATTACGTTGTCTCTAAAAAAAAAAATAATAATAATAATTAGATATACACAATTTATTTATATTGTGACTTACATAAATGACAATGGCACCTTTTTCTTGGAATGTTTTGATAGTGGCAACCTTAGAAGACATAAGAGGTCCTGGTCGGACCAACAAGTAGGTTTGGTGTGTTGTGGAAAGACTTGCCTCAGTTACAAATTTTCCAATGAAACCTGTTCCTCCAACAATTAGCACACGACCCTTGTTGTTGGTAGTAGTAGGAGTGGTTGGTGATGATGCTGCTGGTGCCATTACTTTTAGGGGTAGAAGAGTTGTATGCAAAATTGAAGGGTGTGCTAGTTTGTTTATATAGAAGCAAATCAATGGACCCGTTACATTATTGAATATTTATGACATAAAGGGATAATATTGGGGGTTGCTATATTGTTTTTCATCTACTCTTCAACACCCCTAACGTTTTATTTACCCCTGTCTAACTTATTCATATGAACGTTTGGATTTGGTGATTTGAAGTTTAGGTCACGTGTGTCAAAATAAACAAGAAGAAAAAGATTAGGTGACCAACTACACAATCTTAAAAAACATAAAAATCAAGGTTTGATTTTTTAGTCTAATTAATAATTGTTTCAACTAGAAATCGAATTTAAGTTTTTTCGAAGCATCGGTCTTTACCACATGAACATTAATCTGAGCTCAATGTCTTAACCAACTACACAATCTTAAAAAAAAAAATTTTTTTGAGGAAATCAGAAATCAAACTCAAATTCTTTCGAACGATCTGTTTTGAGGAAAACTCATTAACCACTTGAAAATAATATCTTGGTTAATTCGAGTTCGATTTTGTTATACTTATCATGAAACAAATCAATGTGCGGATGCTCTTACTCACATAAATTGTGGGTGTTTTATAAATTTTGTCCGACTCAAATTAGTCATTAATTAAACTAACACAAATCTCTATGCAATTTTTCTTAGGGCTTTGACCATCCATTTAACTATAAATAAATAAATCTCAATTTGGATTTTTTTTTTGTTTTTTTCTTACAAATATAAAAATTATTATATCAGTATAAAAATAAATAAACTTGACTCATTTTATTAATAAAAATTATTATATCATTATAAATTAGTAATTAGTTTAAAATATTACCAAAAAAGGTAATTAGTTTAAAAATCATCTTTGTTATGAATGACCAACTATATTTGTTTGTCTACCACAAAGTTTAAATTAGTAGACTCAAAGTCTCCATAAACATATTTCAGTTGTTAGGAACGTTACATTATATATACAATCGAATATCAAATTTTCAACTTATTCATCTCAAAGATGAATTTTTAGTCACTAAATTATTTTTACAAAAATAATAATCTTATTAGTGCAAGTGCAAATGATGAGCCAATTCTCACATGTCAATGGTTGTACACTTGTACCATGAACAACGTCAACCTTAATTGGTTGTACTATGAACAAGATCAACCTTAATCTTATTACTTTCTTTCTTCTTTTTTTTAATCTTATTACTTAACCAAAATGTGTCAGCCATCCTCCATTCCATTCCATCCTCACATAAAAAGGGAATCTCTGTGGCATTGAACCAAACTACCTTGGCCCTACTTAATGGTTTTCTCTAACATGAACAAAGTCTTTAAGTTGTGCATGGTGCATAACTACTGATTTATATTATAACGAATACAAATTTTACAAAATTTATTGTTGGATTGAAAGTTTATATCATATAGATAATTTATAAAAATTTTGAAATTTTTTGAAAATCATTTGTTATGTTCAAAATTAATGGTTTATGAGTTTTTATTGAATACCGTTAATTTTCATGGGTCTCAATAACATATCAAATAATTTTCCAAAAATTTCAAATTTTTTATAGATGATCTATATGATATAAACTATGAATCCAACGATGGATTTTATAAAATTTGTATTTGTTATAATATAAATCTCTACTTGTGCACCATGCACAACTTGAAGAACTTGTTCATGTTAGAATTGGCCCTAATTAATTGTGTAAACTTTACAGTAATCACTTTTTCTTTTTAATGAAATGCGAATTACAATTCAACTTTTAAGTGAAAAAGCCGGATATTTAAATTGAGAGGAAAATATAAATTTTTTACTAATATGTTTGATAAGAGTGGCATCTTACTCATATCTCTATACGATGGAGAATTAAGAGTTATATAGTTTTTGGATAAACTTTTTTTGTGTAGTTGATTTTAAGGAAATGGTTTTTGTTGTGATTTAGTGATATTTTTATTTTAAAAGTTAAAAAGAAATTGAGTGATTTGATGATAGAAAATATATCGAGGGAATAGAATATGATGAGTTTTGTTCTGGATTGGGTTTGATGTTAAGTTCGGTCCATTTAGGCGTCGAACTCAATTCAAAACTATGTTGGTCCAAAGTCATATGTCTTTGTCCAATGACCATAGAAGTTAACCATTTTGTAAAGCCGACATCAGAATGCGAAAGCTCTAACTAACTTATGAACACCTCGGACTCTAGCCAACTTAAGCCCTTCTAAAATTCTCCAAGGCTTCACCACATATGCACTACAAGCCCAACCACTATGATCTCCACGCAACACACCTCATGACCTTCACAAACTGTGTAACCTCCTCTCTTAGAAGCACCATCCATGTTACCCAACCATCATCTGTGGCCACCAACATCGAAGATTTGGAGTAACTATAAAAGACTTATTTTTGAAGTCAATATATCTCTTTTAATATATGTTGTTTAGATATGAAAATATAATAAAAAAATTATACTGAAAAAATCATAAAATAAAACCACAACATTTATTTAATGATGATGAATACATTTAGGAATGTGAAATAAAACCACAAAAAAATATTAATTATACGAGATTTTTTTATTTAATTACAGTGAAATATTATTTATTCCTGACTGTGCCCTTTTGTTTAAAAAACTGAAAATAAATCAGGTGTTAATATTTTATTGTAATTAAATAAAAAATTGTGTATGAATAAAAGCACTATTCATGTCTAGATTCAAATGCAAAAACCACAAATAAATATTTTTGCAATACAATGACATCATCATAATTAATATAATTTTTTTAACAATAAGTATCCATGTGTTCTTATAAATTCATATATTTTATCATATTCCTAATTGAAAGAGTAGTTAAAAAAAGAGTAGTGTCTTGATTTTATTAACTTTTTATTTTGTTATTGTAGGTTTTAATTTGGTTCCTTATGTTTAACAAGTTTTAATTTGGTCATTTTCGTCAAATTTTTGTTCAAATCGTCGACTTGTTTAATGAATTTGTGTACGTGGACAACTTAGGAGAGTACCATGTGAAGGTTTTAGAAAAAATTAACTCAAAATTTAACAAAAAAGTTTAAAAAATAATTAACTCAAAATTTAACAAAAAGGACCAACTTATGTTGAGATCAATAACATAAAAGATCAACTTAAAACTTTTTAAACATAAGAGACTAAATATACATTCTCCATAGCTTTGAAAAAATTTGTACGGAAAAGAATAGCTTAGAACAATGTCGAGAAGTTGGTCTAACTCCTAACAATAGACAAAACCCATAATATTCCAGCAATCACCTAACCAATCCAAAACAAAACTCACGATTAATACCAGCTATGAAGTAGAAATTAGCATAATACAACCATTCAATTTACAGTACAAACATTAATTTAAATTCAAAAAGTAATGCATGCCAAAAAAAAAAAACCATGTCATAATTTAAGATTACAATTTACATTAATTTACTATGAAGGTAAATCATCTCATCATGTTAATCTTGAGTCTTGACAATTTAGTTTTAATAAAAATGTAAAATTTACCCTACGCAGAAATACATACATCCACAATCCCAGCTAGGAAACTCGATCTTCAACAGTTCATGACTAATTAGGGGGAAATTTGGGGAAAATAGTATAGAGAAATGATAATTCAACATAAAATATTGACAAAAATGTGACAAAAATACGATTTTAAAATTTTTTAATATTTTTTTGGCCTCGATTTACGTGCAACATGTGTAAATAACAATATGTCAATCCTTTGTCTATACTTTTGTGTGTCTAAATAACAGCCCTCTACAAAAATTTACCAGCTAGGTTCGAATCCAACTGTGTCATGGTTTAAACTAAAAAATATTATAAAATATTATTTTTTAAATGAGAAACGTAGAGGGAAAGAAACTATTAAACATATCTTGTCTGCAATATGTACACAGACAAAGATACCAACACCTGTGATTGAATCATAGGTTGTTTGAGAATTGAGAGGGAGAAAAAGACAAAACAAGCAACCTTAAAACAAGTATAAATAGATGGTTTTGTATATTTCTCTCTCACACTTGAATAGCACACTAGCAAGGTCTCTCTCTTTCTCTCCCTTATGGCTGGGTATGTTTCTCTCTTTTTCCTTCTTGCTTTAGTATCAAGAACCAATTCATTATCCCACTTAAACTTCATTACTGAAGGATACTAACAATGTCTTGTGAATCTTTTTTCTTTTTTTGCAAATGGGATTTGCTTCTTTTATGGAAAAAAATCATTGTTTTTTTTTTGGATTTCTGTTGTTTGTTTACAATGTTGTGTTCATCCTGGCTTTTTTGGAAGCTCACCAATGAAGTTGATTTTTCTATATTCTTCATCATATGTGTTCAATATTGTAATATGATGCAATTTAAGAATGATTTGCTTTATTTTATTTTAATTTAAAATTGAACTTGAAGTTGTTTTTACTTAGTTTGGGTTTCAATAGATATGGTTGTTGGACAATGTTGATCAAGGTTTTAAATTGCACTCACGTGATGATTGCATTGCGATCGTTGATATTGAACAAATTGCAGTCCATTAGGTATGATGTAGCCACAATTGCGTTCGATCGCAATGTCAACATGGAGATCAAGGTTTTAAATCTCACGATTGTGTTGCGATCCTTGATCATGAGAAAATTGAAGTCAATTAGGTATGATGTGGCTTCAATTGCGTTTGGGATGTGAGCAGAGAAATTAGGGTTTTAAATTGCAATCGCATCACGATTGTGTTAAGATCCTTGATACTGAGCAAATTGCAATCAATTAGGTATGATGCGGCTGAAATTCGACTGCAGTGTGGTCATAAAGATTAGGGTTTTAAATTGAATGATTGTGCTGTTATCCTTAATCTTCAGCAAATCGCAGTTAATTAGGTATGATGTGATTGCAACTGCGATTGTGATGCGAGCACAAAGATTAAGGTTTTAAATTGCAATTGTTTCTCGTTAGTGTTGTGATCCTTGATATTGAGAGCATTCAATTAGGTATCATGTTGTTGCAACTGCGATCGTGATGCGGTCATAGAGACCAAGGTTTTAAATTGTGTCAAGATTCTCCATTTTGTAGGGATTTGGGGCCGAATTAAGCATGTGTGGCCTCAAATGTAGTTGCATTGCGGTCGTGGAGACATAAAAAATCTAGATGTCTTGGCTTAGGTCACAATTGCAATGCATTCGTAGACATAAACTTTGATATCCGCGATCTAGATTATGGTTATAGGCTTATTTTAAAAACCCTGGTAGAAAAATAAAAAAATCAATGTCACGGCAACAATTGCTTCAACACTTGGTGGGTTTTTTTTTGGTATTAAACCTCCTGTTTTCAGGGGAATGCCCCCCTGAAAATCCGGAGTACGGTCGGTAGGTAAGTAAAATTTGAACCCATTTGGGTTGGTGCATTGGTATTGGCTTGGGACCTGGAAGTGTGCTCCTCTTGAGGTCTGAGGTTCGATTCTCTCTGGCGCCAATTTGGGTGGGCTAATTTAGCTTCTTTAGAAAAAAAAAGGTAAGTAAAATTTGACAAAAAATGATCTTCCTAGAAATTGAACTCCACTTCTCCCAAACGATTTATTCTAGGAGAGGAGTTCAGTGACCATTTGAGTTCAATCACTTGATTTTCAAAACTCGTTGTTGGTTAATATCATTTTGGTTTTTCATATTTTACAAAACAGTATTTTTAGAAAAATAATTACCTATGATTATATTCCTTTTGATTATGAGATTTCCTTCTACATGTCAAAATCTACGTACTCAGCTGACCTATTAAGGTCAAGCCAAGTAATAATTTGTTCATTATGATGTGTCTTATCCAATTAGAGTACCACGATTGTTTCCCTCTTTGATTAATTTTCCCATTTGTACATTTTATTTTTTAGCTGAATTGTTCTATCTTTGGTTAATTTTGTCATCTTAACATAGTTTTTGAACCATTTGATTGTCAAGTTTATATATGTTGTATATCGATGACTCTTTTCTTATATATCCAGAGCATCATGGTTGGTCGACAAAAAAACAATTGCAACGAGAATAAAGTATGCATCAACAGCAACCGCTGAAGTTCATTTCGAAAGCAACCCTTGCATATCTTGCCCGAATTGTCAACATGTTATTGACAACAACAATGTAAGTAATACTTTCCAACTTGGTATTTTGTTTTAGATCATATTTCACTTTAACGGAACATTTGTTCTGTCTAGCTATAGGGTATTGCATTTGTATGTGTAAAAATGTTCTCTCTTGAGGTCTTGGAGCATTGGCTCATTGTTTCTCATGAGCTCCACCGGACTCCCTAACAGTTGGTTGATGTAATACACAATGGAAAATCATCAAATTTGTTATCGTGTCCTAAAATTTTATTAGCATTTCCAAGTTTAAAGTTTAAGCGAATAATGAAATTATTTACGTTTCATCGTTTTTTTAAGTCCGAAATATCGCACTTATGTTCTAATATTTGTAAACTTTCTTTTGCTAGTTAAAACAACAGTTGCCTGGATTACCAAAAGGTGTAAAATTCGATCCATCGGATCAAGACATAATGTCACATTTGCTCGCGAAAGTTGGTGCAGGAGACTCCGAACCGCACCCTTTCATCGACGAATTTATCACTACAATAGAAGAGGAAGGTGGTATTTGTTATACTCATCCTCAACATTTACCAGGTAAACAATCTAATCTAAGTTCTATTAATTAAAATTTGAATACTTTATTATTATTTTGATCATCATAATAACCTATATGATTAAAAAATATGTAGGTATTTCACAAGATGGAAGTGCTGCCCATTTTTTTCACAAAGCAGTTAAAGCCTATAATTCGGTCGAAAGCGCAGAAGAATATTCGACCAAGATCTCGGCGAGCTTCGTTGGCACAAGACCGGGAAAACCAGATCTATCTTCTTGAACGGGATTCAAAGAGGCTCTAAGAAGATTATGGTTCTCTATACAATACCGTCAAATGGAGGAAAAGCCGAGAAGACTAACTGGATTGTGCATCAATACCACATCGGAAGAGAAGAGGACGAAAAGGATGGAGAGTATGTGGTATCAAAAATATTTTATCAGCAGCAGCAGCCAGTGAAATTAGGTAAAAAAGATGGTCAAGATGTTCCTGAAACCAGTGGTGAAGCAAGTATTGCAAGAGTGGTTGATCCAGTTACTCCTAATTTTGTGACTCCTGAACTTCCTTGTAACAAAAAACAATGCTCAGATATGAATCAAGAACAAGAATCTCAACAAGAACCTCAACATATTTCTCAGGTAAAATTTTTATTTATTTTTATGTAACCAATCTTTTTAGTCATATGTTGGGCCTTCTTTTTCTTTTCATTTTTCTTGTTTTTTTCCCTTCTTTTTAATGTGGATTGAATTTTTTTTGTTTACAATGAGCTGTGGATCGAACTTAGGACCTATAACGTATTACCCAAACCCCTCACCACTAGATGTGGATTGAATCTTTGAAATGTCATTTGCTAAAATGTTAAACTTAAAAATATTCATTAGTGATTTTTTATAGGGTTAAATAAAATTTTGATCCCTATAAAAATATATCATCACTTTTTTTTGGGAGTTATTATCAAAAAATATCCCTATAAATATGATCATCACTTTTTTTTTTGGGAGTGATTCAAAAAAATTGTGAAATTAATTTTGATGGTAGATAGTTTGTAAAAATATGAATATAATCTATGGTGATAATAATGTTGTTCTTTTGTTTGTCTTCTACAACAGATATTACCAAATATTCATCAATGGCTACTTGATAGTCAGAATGACCGTGAAGAATGCTCAGATATGAACCAAGAACAAGAATCTCATCATATGAATCAAGAACAAGAACCTCATCAATTTTCTCAGGTAATTTTTTTAATCTTTTAAAATTTAATCTGTTTACCTTTTTAAATTTTTAATTATGTTAATCTTTTTAAATTTTTAACTTTTTTAATTTAACACCATAAAATATTTGTTAGTGATTTTTTCTGTGGTTAGATAAATTTTTAGTTCCTATAAATATATTATAGTATATTTTATTTTTAGTTCATCTTAAAAAAAAAATCAAACAAGGTCTTTTAAATATTTGAAATCAACATTTTTTATCTCTGCTTTAAATCAACTCACGTGTGTTTTTCGACATTTTGAATTATTTTTTTGTAATGAAGTACATTATAAAATCATTCTTATAAAAATGAAATTTCATTTGCTTGAGAGTGATTAAAAATATTGTGAAATTAATTTTGATGGTAGTTTGTAAAAATATGAAAATAACCTATGGTGATGATTTTGTTCTTTTGTTTGTCTCTACAACAGATTTTACCAAATATTCCTCAATGGCTACTTGATAGTCCGGATGACTATGGAGATCTTCCAAACATTGACCTTTCGATGGTTGAATCTCAAAATATTGAAGGGATTGATGACATTGATCTTTCTTTGAATCTATTTCCTTCGCAACAATTTGCAGAAGAATCTCCCTTCATGTTTGATTTCGTTCAAAGCCACCAATCTCCCAAAAGGAATGTGGAAGATAGAGAACAAATGGAACAACTTAGTATTTCTGGATTTGCTCATCTAGGAGCGGAGCAATCGAAGAAAGATACTGATGAGCAAATCCAGAAAGACACTGAAGTGTGTCAAAATCCTCATCTTGACACTGACAATATCAGAGAGTGTCAAAATCTGGACCTTGACATTAGAAATGTTGAGCTTGACCCTCAATCGTCAGATTTTCATTTAAGCCAGCTGGTATGTCTATGTTCTTGAAGATCTTTCATTACATTAAATGTCTATTTAGATTAATTTATTTAAACTTATTTGCTGGCATAAATGTTTGTGAGAGCTTATAAAAACAACTTATGACATGTTCGTAAGTTGTTTTTCAGCTTTTTTTCATAAACTCTCCGGGATAACATATAAAATAGCTTGAAAACAATTTAACTTTACTTTATGTTTTGTTATAGAAATAACTTAAACATAAGTACTTATATGATAATGATAATGATAAATACTTGTGCTATAGCGTGCTTGATTGAGTTTGGACTGGGCAAGTTCCTTAAGCCTAATGGGCCCAACCCACCATAGGGCGAGAGGCCCAACAGAGCCAAGGATTAATTGCTAAGTAATGAGACGCCCGCCCTAGGTGGATATGGATAGACTAAGTCACTCACTTAGATCTGAAAATATAGGCCACATGGGCCAAATATCAAGGAGAGCGAACTCAACCACTCCTCATATTAAGGAGGCACGATCACCACATATCCACCAGGCGAGGGGCGCCTATATATAGACCTTCAAGTTGTTAGGTCAAGTACATCCTATATATACCTACTATATTAAATCATAACTCATCATCTCTGTTTGACTAGACATTCACATAAATAACCTTAGCAAGAATATATAGTTGTTTATTCAAATCGAACCTTATTTCATTTCAATTTTGTCACACACCAAAATTTCTCCACGTGTGATGTATTTCTTATTTTTCTACAGGACTTTAGCTCACAAGACAGCTACATTGCTTGGGGTGGTAGCATTAACAAGACATTATTCAAGTAATTCAATTGTAACCAATGCTTTTCATTATGTATGATAAAAAGTTGTAGTGTTATATTATGTTTTCATTAGGATAATATTGGAATTGTCCACATATATTAAGACACATGTTACTCGCTATGAAAGTAATAGATACATTAATGTGTATATTACTATCTCTTATAAGAGCTTTTTATTGGTCCCATATATACAAATGCAGTGTCATGTGATATATTATGTTGTTGATAAATGATAGATTCATGAACGTTAAGTGTTTCCATCCAGCCTTGCATGTCATGAAATTGAAACTTGTATTGGTGAGAGACAACTAATTGACTGACCCAAAAACTTAGCTTTCGATTTCAAGGATGGCATGATAGGTTTTACTACTTATTGGAAGTGAAGGGTGCACCCCCCCCCCCCCCCCCCCCCCCCCCCCCCCACAAAAGCATAGCCAACCCTTTTCAATCATTCTTTATAAATGTTTAAAAGTGACAAACTTACCAAAAACTAATGTTGACTTTGCTCTTAACTTGCTTATCAAAGTTGTTAATGAAATTCAGTTAAGACGGTCAGGATATCTGAATTCGATTTTTGACTAAACTAAAATTTGGTCAATTTTTTTTGTGGCTTAACTATACATTTGGTCCCTTACGTTTATTTTAGGTTTCAATTTGGTCTCTTACGTTTATTTTAGGTTTCAAGTTAGTCCTTTCCGTCAATTTTGTCACATGTGGCAGTCAATTTGCATACGTGGATTGACACGTGGCACTTTGACACGCTGACACGTGTACTGTTCAAACGGTGTTAGTGACAAAACTAATGGAAAGGACTAACTTGAAACCTAAAATAAACGTAAGGGACCAAATTGATACTTTTTAAACGTAAGAGACCAAATTGAAACCTAAAATAAACGTAAGGGACCAAATGTGTAGTTAAGCCTTTTTTTATCTATCAATTTAACTCTATATTTTCATTTTTTTTTTAAATATTGAACTCTAAATTACTAAGATCTATTTTCCCTATAAAATAGAATTATGATAAATAATACTCATAATAATAAAATAATCATAATTACTAAGATCTATTTTCCCTATTAAGATTATAATATGTAGGTCTGAAATCCTTTAAAAAAAAATATGTAGGTCTGAAATCACGCTACTAAATAAAACTCGTTAAAATTGAGAGTTGAACGTAATTCAACCCTACAAAATCATCTTGTAAAGTGATGGTTGTCTCTACTTTATAAATATATATTCAGCTCATCTCGCAACCGATGTGGGACTTCTTAACAACCATCTTGCGCCCAGCACTATGGGCTTGGGGTGCAAATATAAATGGTGGATATGAGCCGATTAAAAACCTGATAGATTACGACCCAGCGAATCCTTAAGAAGACCTTGATACCATCTTAAAATCAAGAGTTTGGACTAACTCAACACTACAAAACCGGCTTGAACTTCTTAACATATTTAACAATATCTAATTCAAATTTTAAATCAAATACATCAATTTTTATTCATCAAATTTTTCCACATTTAAGATCTGATGTAGTAATCACGGTAGAAGTGGAAATTCACTGTATTTTCTCATGTTTAGGAAAATTGTGGGTCATCTATGATGAGACAAACCAAATCAAAATGAATCATGTCTCATGATCTCTCATTCTAGTTGAATGCTTAATGTGGCAACAGAAAATGGCCCAGTTCAAAAGTTTGTACCTTTTGGGCCAAAGACTGATGCTGGCATTGCTGTCCTCCATAGACAAACAAGGACATTAACAACTTTAGTAATCTGGCTCCGACTGACAGTGACGAAATGCATAACTCAACTTAGTTTGCTTCTATTCATTTGGCTTCTTCCTTGTGGAAGAATTAAGTCAATGCAATCATATGACTTGCTTTACAATTTATAGTGCAAAATCATTTTTCTTCTCTTACTAGTGGTTCACTACAGCTCTAACAACATGTTTGAGTTTAGAACTTTCTAGGAATCTAGTATTCGTGTCAAATAATTTCGTTCATTATTGTTTGTTTTAAGGTTAATTTCATGTTAGACCACGGTTTGATCCCCGAACTGCGATTAGGATGAGGCTAAAATGACTTAATATCAGAACTGACCTCAAAATCAGAGTATGTGGTCCATTAATGGACCGAATATTGGAGATGAAAACCAAAAATAATAATATTTTTTTACAATTTCAATATTGCATTACATGCTGGCTATGAGCATAAGACCTATAAAATTACATAGGATTTCGATCCTCTCTTATCACTAATAATGTTGTTTGATCTCAACCTTTAATTTTTATTGGATCTTCTCTAGTCGACATCATAGTATAATTAATGGACGGCTCACATGACAAGATATAAAACGGGAGATGAAAGACAAAAGAGGATCCCAGATCCAATTATCTAACATAAAATTTTAGTT
Source organism: Trifolium pratense (assembly GCF_020283565.1). Lineage (NCBI taxonomy): Eukaryota > Viridiplantae > Streptophyta > Magnoliopsida > Fabales > Fabaceae > Trifolium > Trifolium pratense. The sequence continues at coordinate 9,581,863 of NC_060059.1, forward strand.
GGTTTTTTGTGTTGTGCATTGATCTCAAACGGCTGTATGAAAATATACGTGGTAATTTTTATTTTTTTGGTATTAACTCTTTGATTTTCATAAAAATGAGATCCGATAATTTAGAGTTCAGCCGACATAAATAAAATCTAATTAACAATTATTCCGACAACAAATCAAAAATCGGATTCTCCCAATGAATATGCTCTAATTTATCGACAAAAAAAGAGATTTATAAAAAATTAAAAAAAAAATAAATAATTCGACTGAAAGAGAGAATCTATAGCAAACATCCAAGATTTTAATACCACTTCTTTAATCATCACTACTGCTAATCATGCTCATTAGAATTAATTATTCTTATTGTCCAAGACTCTAAGGCAATAGTTGCAGGGAATGTCATTCTGTTAGGTGTTTAATCTACCAACTCACGACAAAATTGTTTATTTCTTGTTTAACAACAACTGACCTAGCTAATTTATTATTAGATATATTGTTAGTTTTTTTTTTTTTGACAAAAGATATATTGTTAGTTAAGAGTTCGTTAATATGTTTTTATAATAGAGTTAGTTAGATTGGTTTTTTTTTTTAATTTATCCTTGTTATCTTATTCCTTTTTTATAAGGGTGAATATGTAGTAGTATTTCGGTAACATTTATGTTTGTCAAAAAAAAAGTATATTACAAATATAAGATAAATTAGCTCTACATCTAGCTAAAATGGAGCATAGCTCTGTATCGTCTCGTACATGTGAATTCATTGAATGCACCACTACTTTTGAGTCCATGCATAAAATTACTTTCTTGATCTAATTCTTTTAACCACTTGGTCGCTGCTAGTAGTCCTGATAATTCACCGATAGCAATTGAATAATCGGTTGCAACCATATAGTTTTCGTTGCACGAACATGTCAAATTCATCTCTTAGACACAACCGATACCCACTATATGTTGTGATACTCCGAGAACGAAGCATCAACATTACACTTAAGGTTTCTAGGTAAAACTCTTATAGTCCCTGCTCCCTCTACGAGTGGGAGGTGTAACCTCTTTTGTGCTTGTCCAGCAAGGCGAGGATGTGGTGCCTCGTTTGTTTCAGGTTCTGGTTGAATGGTACCTCCCGGGATGCTCTATTATAGTTGGTTCTTCCTTCCCCCTCTTTTTGGTGGTTGCTTTGGGTGGTTGTGGTAGTTTCGAGTTCTTTGATGGTGCTTTTGTGGTGTATCTCTTTTTTTTTTTTACTTTGTCTACATCTTATCATTGAGTACTTCTAGTACGTCTGATTTGTACTCAGACTCCTGTTTTTATATTTATATATATAATACCTATTTGCCATTCAAAAAAAAAACATTACACTTAAGGAAACCATGTGGTGGCGTTTTCAATTAAAACTATCTTGGTCGGGTCAGGCTATCAATGATGTTTGTTCCTCTATCTGTCGTGCATTCCGCCATTTCGTAAGTGTATAAGAAACTTCCTCTATAAATAATTTCCGCGGTACTCTATTTTTGTGGTCTCAAATGAATACATTTCTACTCCTCCACAAGCTCCAAAGGATCATGAAAAAAAAACTACATTGTTCTTGCTTTGAGAGAGTTTTTAATAAATAGAAAATCATACCCGCCTCCTATATTGTCATGTTGCTGCAAGACCTCTTCAATATAGGATGTATTTGATCTGCTAAGAAATAATGGATTGGACATGACAAATCCAGTTGTACTGTGTTTGATTGTAAAACTGTTTTAGAGATTGGACAAATTTGGAGACAAGGGACAGCACAAAAATAGAATTTTTTTGTCCCTCACTAAATCACAACACAACTTTTTGTCTCAATCTCAACTCTTCTATTTAATATTGAATTTTAATTTCCGTTTGACATATTATAACATATCTCTCTCACACCCATTTAAGTTAAACTAGACTCTAATATCATTGTTGGGTCATGGGAAGAAGTCTTGTTGATTTGAATCAGCACATTGCATTAAGAGCAACTAAACAAGTGAGTTAATAAACATCGTATCTTTATCTAAAATCTTAAGTTTATGTGTTCTCTCACTCATATATTGTTCAATCTCAACTCGTGTATTCAATGCAAGACTTTAATCACACTTGACATCACAATATATCTCTCTCAAAGAATTTTGCGCATTAATGAGTCCGTGATCCAACATCATAATTCTCTCACGCTCCTCCATAAGTAAAACGACACACTAAAATAAAAACAATCAAAACAAGTAAGCTTAACACTACATTTCCACTCAAAATATCTCATCTCCAACCAATGATATAAAGACATTGTTCATCCCATGATAAGCATTATAACAAAAGAAAATTAAAACACAAGGACTAAGATAACAATTATTTGGTTTTGTATATATATCTAGCTTGCCGGTCATTACTCCAACTAAAACGCTGGAGCTACCTTCTGATTTGAAGCAAGTCCACATATGAGTTGTATGTAACATCTAATCACTTATGAATTATGCTTATGATATTATTAAAGAGAAGAGAAGAGAGATATGTATTTGAAGATATAAATTGAGATAAGGGGATGTATTCAAAAATAGAAATGGACCACAAACAAAGACAAGAAGGGACATGCTGTGACTAAAAAAGAATCAAAAGTACATGGTGGGGTTTAGGATAAGGGAGGTGCACGTGGGTACCATAGGGCTTCAATTTGACCAAACCAACCAACTCTCCTCCTCACCATGTTTGTCCTTCTCCACAAACACAATCAATATTCACTCTTAGACTTTTAAATTTTTTTGAAAATCATTTGATATGTTATTGAGACCCATCAAGATTAACGGTATTGAATAAAAATCCATAAACCGTTAATTTTGACGGGTCTAAATAACATATCAAATGATTTTTAATTTTTTTAAAAAAATTTATGGATGATCTATACGATATAAACTTTCTATCCGACGGTGAATTTTGTAAAATTCGTATTCGTTATAATGTTTTCGGTAACTTGTGCATGGTGCACAACTTAACTCACTTGTGCACCTTAGACTTTGCCGTACTTCCATAATATATATCCTCATTTCTTTTTTATATTAATTGATCATAGTATCAATATTCATAAATAAACTTTATTAAAAATAACCTTTTAGAGTTTTAATTTATAAGAAAAAAAAACTTCACCCACTAACAATCATGGCATATTCAAAGTAACGTTTAAATATCGGACCAAAATTTGGTGCAGTTGTAAATTCACAGCAATCAAGTAGTCAAATGTTGCAGATAGTCTAATTTAAGTACATTATATTTAATATTATTAAATAAACATAAAATATGCATTTGTTTTAAGTGTTTGATCTTGATCTGATGATCAAAAAATATCGTGACAGTACCATTTCATAAAAAAGATGACCGCGCCTAATGAATTTGTTTTCTTCACAAAGCACAATGGTCGTAGGAAAAAAATGTATTGGCAAGGAGAAGAAGACGTGCACAAGGTTGGACAAATAATAGTGCTATTAACTTTGCCGTCAAAAAAAAAAAAATAGTGCTATTAACTTTATACTTTTAAATGTATTATTTTCTCTATGACTATGACTATTAATAACACATTTAAGAGATGCATATATTGTCACCATTTATATGGTTTTTAAATAGTGTCAAGTAAATATGTACAAGTAACGCAAGTTTTTCATGTAAAAATTTATTTTTACTATTAGATTAAATTGTTAGATTTAATGAGGTTTAATGTGACATATTGATTTAATAATGAGATTTATCGATCTAAAGAGCAAAATAAATTTGTGTATAGTGTAAAATTTGTTTCACTTAGACAATGTTTTAATTAGTCTTAGAAGTGAGAGTTCGGCTTAAATCTCAATTCTAATATGGTATCAGAACTTCTCCAAGATCTGTTGGGTCACCCAGTATCGGGTCACTCACTATTTATATCCATGCATCAAGCTCAATAGTGTTGGGCCTGAGAAGGTGTGTTGAGAAGTCTCACATCGATTGCAGATGACCTGAATATGTCTTTATAAAGTAGAGGTAATCATCACCTTACAAACTTGTTTTGTAAGGATGAGTTAGGCCAAACTCCAAATTTTAAGATGAACCCGGTTAACAAAAGAGGAATGCAATTAGAGAAGACAAAGTGAGGCCAAGGTTTCATTATATTGAGCAAAGCTTGAATACAAAAAGGTTGTCTTAAGAATATATAGAAAAACATAAATAGACTAAATTGCTATTAAGTTTAAAGCCCAATTACAACCAAAAATCCATTATATTATTAAATCACTAACATATTATCTAACATCTTCCCGCAAACTCACAATGTCTTAACATGAAACATTGAGAGTTTGTCAAACAAGACATCAAACCAAAACAACTAACAGGAAGCAAAAACTAACAACAACTAACAGCCAGATGAGATAAATCATCAGAGAGAGGCGAACCAAAACAAACCAATCCAACATTCAATCTAGTCCAAGCTAATCAAAACCAAACCAATCAAACAAATCCAAACTAAACTATACCAAAGTCCATTAATCCAAATCGTACAAAATCAAACAACCAAACCAAATAGAAGAATCAACTAATAGAGAGAATCAACCGATAATCTCTCTTTTGTTTGAATGATTCTCTTTGATTGGCTTCTTTTTTTGATTGTCTTCTTCTCTTTGGATGTTACTCTCTCTTTGATTGTTCTTCTTTCTATCGTTTGATTCTCTCTCTCTCTCTCTCTCTCTCTCTCTCTTATCTGATTCTTCTATTTAGTTTGGTTGTTTGATTTGGATGTTACTACAGACATGTCAATACACAATTTTAATCTCTAATATCTTTAATTATTTATTATAAAAAATTATATTTTGAAAATATTCATCGAAACAAATTGAACAATATTTTATATGTTAACATTTATTTTTATATATTAATAAGAAAAGATTATGGTCAAAGTAGATTAGGGATGTCAACGAGACGAAGATTGAGCGGGTGATACTTTATCACTTCTTGCCTCACCATCTAAAATATTCTCATCCTGTCCTCATTTCTCGTTTCGGGGAATATTCATCCTTCATCCCCATCCTCATGGGAAAAATTTCCCATCTCCGAGCCCGGAAAACTCCATTTACATATGAAATTGACGTTTCTAAAGTAGATTATATAAATAGTGTACATAATTAAACTATGCACTGACAAAGGAAAGAAGGGGAATAATAATAATTGAAATTCAAATCTCCTTTGTTCTTCTCTTATTTAGTTATCTTGTTAATATGATATATCTAAAACTTGATTCGATCTTCCTTAAATCTTACTTGTCATTATTTTGCGGTTGAGTATCCTAAAATTTAGAATTGTGTGATTGGTTCTATTCAATTAGTATTGCTGCTAGGAATTGCATGGTTGCATAAATTTGGGTATTGTTAGTTTTATTTTTATTTTTTTATTTGAAATTTGTTGTTGAATTTGGATATTTGCATGGTTGGTTCCCCGTTCTTTTGGATACATACATCAAAACATACTCAATAACATCTAATATTCTTCAAAAATATCCTACAAAATCAAAGACTATTTTTGTGGGGAGAGGATCCCCTCCAGTACATTATTTTGTCCAGTAAAACATCAGCCCTACATTGTATTATCACTGTAATTTTAATTTTTTTATTTGAAAAATGAATGATTGAATTTGAGACTGGACCTCCTGCCGTGAAAACTGCACAGGAAAGAATCCATTCCCATTTTTGTGGTTTACCTCATTTATATTTTGATTGAATTTTTTTAACAAGTCTTAATTTGTTTTTTGTGTTACTACATACATAGTGGTGAAAAGATTGGTGAAAACAATGAGGCCCAGATGAAGTGGATATGTGGCACACGTGAAAGTGGGCTAGGTTCAAATAATTCAGTAAGGCCCACACTCATAGACAGATTTGACTATTAACTCACATTATTTTTGTTTTTTATATGGAGCTAAAAGTGCTTAATTTAAAAGTTGAATGAAAATTAAATATTCCTAATATCCTATTAATTATTATAAGATTTTAAGTATTTGATGCTGTTAGGTTGAAGACAAGAGGATCCATTTCAATCACACTCCCATTTTCAACAATATTTGAAAACAACAAGATCCATCTCAACCTTACCCTTGCACACCAACTATAGAGGTCTTTGTCCTCCTAGTAATTATTATTATTATTACTATTATTATTATGTTGAGAGCACAATTCATGTTTCCCAACAGCAGTATCTATCTACCATATTTTAAGAGAAGAGGATATAGAATCCTAAGCAAATATATGAGTTAGGATCCCTATATCTTATATTTAAGTTTTCATTTTTATACATTTATATTATATTAACAACTTTTCATAAACAATAGAGTTTCTTACAAAAAAAAAAAAAAGAGTATATCAATTTTCATAAATTGGATTAGTCTACATAATTCATGCTAATTAAAATTGATTGAGGAGTTCGAATAATTTAACTGATTTGAGTTGAGAAATAAAGAAGTTGAATGAGTGAAAGAATGTTCGGTGAATGTGAAAAATATTGTTACTAACACTTTTCTATTAAAAAAATTAATTGGTATGGAATTTTATCACATTATTTTAATATAAATAATGGTTTTTTTTTTGTACAATTTACTCACTCTATTCCATTTAATTGTTGTATTTGTAGATTTTTTTTTTTTTGTTTCTACTTACTTGTCTTTTAAAGTTCAATGTAAAATTAATTATTATTTTATCAATACTATCCTTGATTATTTATTAGAAAAATGAAATGATAAAATAAATGACTGAGAGTATTGCATAAAAAGATATGTAACTCTATTTTAAAAATAAAAATATTATTAGTTAGCATGTTATTCTAAAAATCATAAAATAAGAAATAAAAAACAATGGATGGAGTAATATTTACATGTCCAAAACAAGTTAAATATATTTGTTACTTAATTTTTTTATAGAAAATATTTTATCACATCTTTGTTGAAGCTGCAAGCACTTTATAGTTTATAGATACTGCCCTTTTGGGTAAAAAAAAGAAGTAAAAAGGTTGATTCTATAAATAAACCATATAAATAAATGTTACTGCTGTGCTGGCAGTCCCAATTCTATATAAAATCTTCACTTCAAATGATTAAGGGGCCTACATCATGTGTCTAATTATTCATACCACTTATAATTAACTTAATCTTCATATGTGTTTCAAAAAACAATCTTCATCAACAGTATTTTTGTTTCATAAGCTTTCCCTTCTTTTCTTTTGACACAATAAACTTTCCTTATTATTTTATATAAATCGACTTTTTTTTTATAATATATATAATTAAATCCTCTTATTTCAGTTTTGTCAGGTATTCTTAAACAACATATATTTCTCTTAACATAATTTATACATATTTTAGTATTCTTATATGAAAGTTTACTGTTGTGTTCTGAAGAAATAAACAAAAAATATAGATCTTTATTAATTTTGTAATATTATTAAGGAATCTGTTAAGGCAAAACAGCCCTTGTGCAAAAATATAAATTATACTAGTTTATGCACAACAAAATCAGTTATATAATACTGAACATTTAAGTTAATCTGAATGAAATTGAACTCGGATATCTTAAGTAAGGTTTGACTTTGAAATTTCTGAATGAAAAAAATGTGGTTAAGAGACAAGATTTTACTAAAAATGGTTAGTGAAATTATTGCAAAAGTCGGTAAATACTTCGCATTACATAAAAGACCAATTCTATGATATTGTAAAAAAGACAGTAAAAAAAATGATATTTAAAAAATAAGTACTCAATATGTAAAATCTGAATTGGTGCTTCTCTTCTTTGTGTTGAATATTCACAAAAGAGTCCTTCAATGTTTGTGAATATGTAGAAGCATTCAAAATGATTGAAGAAGATTCAACAAAGTAAAAAAATGAAATTAAAGGACAATTAATTGAAAGAAGAAAAGAATATCAAGAGCAAAAATGGACTTTGAGACAAGATTGAAAAAGTTAATCATCAATATAATTCATTGATATTCCGATATACATAAAGTCTAGCTAGTAATCCATGAAAAAAATTGTTATACTCTCCCATAATATCCAAGCCATAAGCTATTTACACCCCACCATGAATCAAAGGAAGAAGGCTAAAATTAAGAAAATTACAAAAAAGAGAAAGAACCAAATCTTGTTTCTATTCTCATGGAACAAAGTTTGGACTTCTAAGTCTTAAAAACCTCAACTAAACTAAACTACTTATAGCTACTCATGCCAACATAGAAGCATGACCACACACCTTCTAATAATGTATAGCCTAGCCCTTTGTTCCTTAAGGACTCCACCAAGTCCTCTACTTGATGATGATGATAGTCTTGATCTTTTTGAGCCTCCAATTGTACCCATCTTCATATTTTAGAGTCAAAGATTGTTCAAACTCTTAGAAATGAAAAGGGGGTGTGTCTCTTTTTTTTTTTTTTAAGAAGTTGAGTTGTTTGTTAAGTGAATGAGTTGGTTTTTAGAATTGTGGTGTGTGATGGGTTCTTATAGAACTTGAGTTAGTGGTCCTAGCCCACGTTGGTCTTAGTAAAGAGGTACCGATGGGGTATGAAAGAGTGTGCAATGCCTCCAAAACCACCAGACAAACATCAATAGGGTCCCACCTTACCATTTTGGAATCCTTACCATACCCAAATAAAAGGGGATACATAAAAAAAAACAAAGCCAACCAATTCAACAATGTCTCTCTTTCTTACATTGTGCTATGTCACACTCTATGAATCCTAATCCTAATCCTATATGCCTAGACACCACCCACCATCTTGATAATGGGTCTTCCATTTCAATTCTACTATGTTGTGTAGAATTTTATTCGATTAAACGTACTCTTCATATGTATCTTTGATTGTAACGTTTTTACGTTAATTTAGTCTTTAGATATGTATTTTTTTATCAGTTTAATCTATAAAATTATTTTAAAAAACATACTAAACATATTTCGGAAGATGTTCGACTCTCGTATTTAATGATTAAAATGATTATTTACTCCATTTTATTTTGTTTCTTACCATTCATAAGATGCCCTCAATTTGTGCATGATAGGTGAGTTTCTAGTTGCCCTATGAGGACAAAAGTCTTTTCTCCTTTTGCTATAATGCTTCTTATTTTGTTGTTTCTCTCTATCTTTGGTTGGATCCACTTAATGAGGGACATGACTAATGGATAGGGGTTTGGTTTTGTTGAATCTTACACAAGATTTCATTACAACAACCATTTGAATGGTTATAGATCATAATAAACTCTAACTTATTATTATTACCTTGACTCTATAGAAAAGGTACACATAATTAGGGCCCAGTTTATCAACATCAAGGTTTGCATTCCATAGTAATCATCATGCTTATTCAGTATTTCAGTGGTTACAAAAGTTCATAAATTATTGCAAGTCTTGAGTGATCATTCACGCAATTTAAACTCTTAAAATGAAATTGAATCGTTCACATCTCAATTTCAATAATTTGACTCCAAAATGCGGAATGTCCAATCTTCATCTGACGGACCATATATCATTTGTGACTATGGTCACCAATACCCGTCAAGATGAAAACATGAATTTCATTAGTTTGAGTTACCAAAATCTAAAAATCACCATTTATATGATTTAAAGATTTCATCAAATTTATGTGTCCTATCTTCTTTGATTTTAAATCACATACACTATTTGAATTATTTGAGGTCTTTTTGGAATTATTAGCTGTATGATTTTTTGTTGAGATTAATTCAAACCCTTTAAGCAAAAGCTGCATAATGGATATCCAAGACCAAAACAAACCGAATATCAAAGTATGTTACAGAATTCTGACAGTTTTGGAGCAGACTGCAAGAATATATAGAAGCAGCATATTTGTGCATCAGCTAAGACTTTGAATCACAAGATTCTTATTATTAGGCCACAATTTTCTGACCCTTCACATTGTCTTGTGTTATATCCAAAATTAGTATAAGAAAAAAAAAATAGAAAATCAAAATAAATACTATTATTAGAATCTCTTGCTCCAAAATTCTATAAAAATAAGGTAAAGTGGCTTTTGCATGAGCCTGAAAGCATATTGCTAATGTAATGAATCAAAAGTGGGAATTTTTTAATTTTAATTTCTTCTGCAAGATCATAGAAAGCTAAGAAAAGTAGACAAGGACGTAAGTTTCAAGCTTTTGACTTGAGATTCCATATGAAGGGACACGAGATTTTATATAAAATATACTAATAAAAGTGATATAATCACAGTTAACTAAGTGATTAATTAAATTAATCATGAAAATTGCACGGGTTGATCATCCACTTGTTTTACCTCATGCAACCTTTTCTTCCAACGGCTTGTTCTAATGACAATCTTATTGTTTTTTAATCTTTCTTGTCTATAGTCTTAATTCAAGTATTAATTAAGAACTTAAGTCCTGTTTCGATAAACAACATCCTATTTTGATAAACAACTTATTTGAAACTAAATTATTTTTGTATATGCTATTAGTTGTTTTCATAAGTTATCTTGAAACTAACTTATGAATAAAAAATAAAAACACTTATGAACAATTTCATAAGTTATTTTCAGAAGTTCTCCTTTCAAGTCTCACAAAACTTGTATCAATAGATAAACTCAAATAAGTCAATCCAAACAAAACTTTAGCATCCAGTAAATGCTTGTCTAGAATTTCTTTGTTCCAATCTTTTTCATTTGACACAAAATTCCTCTTCATGTCATTTTGCAAATTTCCATTGCTTAATGTCAAACTTCTATGTACAAAAAGTTTCTGTAAGTTTAGTAAAGTATGAGTGACTTAACAGTAATTTCTTCCTAATTTTATTGCTTCATTCTTTTGAGTTAAGCATGTAACTTTTTTTTGTCTTTTTACTACTCTGACATGTAGTGAACTTAAGCAATTGTCTCTACAAAACAATAGTAGTAAAATTCAAGGTAGAATCACTTTACTTCTTTCTACATTTGAATTATGAGCTATCGGTGCATTTGTTTATAATTGAAAGTGTGAGACAAAATGAAACCGTGGTCTCTAGTAAAAACATTAGAGACAAGAGGTGGTAACATTAATGTCTGAAATACTCTGTAATCAAAGTGGTCCAACGTTGGTGTAGTACTCCCTCCGTCCCAAAATATAAGCAAAAAGTTGTCAACTAAAGTGAATGTATTTAGTTAAAAATTTAGTCCAAATACATTCACTTTGGTTTACCACTTTTTGCTTATATTTTGGGACGGAGTAGTATTTAGTATATTTTGAAATTCATAAAAAATTGGTCGGTTGTAGTAAACAAGAAAGTCAGGGTTGCACGTGAAGTTTTCGTGATTCACAACACCATTGCCTGCGGTATAATCAAACCATAAAAATACTATTAATCTTCCTATTATTTGCTTCTAATACACCATCACAGTCACTCTTTCTGACCCCTAAGTTAGTACTACTTAGCTAAATGTTCATTGATTTATGATTTATCTATATTTCAACTAATAACATAATTGTTGAAAGGTTATCGTCTCTGTGAACTCACTTCAGTTAGTAGGGACATCGCATTTTATATGGAAAAGTTGAGGTTCAAACTTTGAACACTTCACATATTCACCTTTAAAATGTGGCAAAAAGGTAGTGTGAAAGAGTGTGTGGTTTTAACTTTTGTAAGTATTGTATTTTTGTTATCTAACCAATGTTTTAAAATCTAAATTAGTATCAAATGTATGAGATCTTCAAATCATAGTTCAATCGGATCAGCTGAATCAATTCAACCCGTTGAACGGATCATAAATAAATAACTGTAAAGTACTACTATAATGAAATATTAAAAAGGGTTAGACCAACTGCGGTTTAACCCTTGTTCAATCAAGCTACAATTTAAAGAGGATTGAACCAGCCAATAAACTGATCGATTCTTAGTTCAACCGACTGAACCGGCTCATTTCGTCTGATTTTTAAAACATGGGTTATGGGTTTTATGTTTCTTGAGCTACAATCATATCTCCATTCCTCTTTTTGATACTTGTTTCTTGAGGAATTAACTTAAACTCAGCAAATGTTCCTTCACTCTCATTCTAAATATTCAAACAACAACCTTTATTAGTGAAAGATTTTAGTCTAAGGATAAAGATTTTTCAATATGTGGCAACTGTTGATTTGGTTAAGGCAGTTTTAGCATCAACAGGTAACAAATATGAATGTAAGGAAGCTTCTTCTATTGAGTGCTACAACACACACACACACTGTAGCTTGCTAGTTAAGTAATGTATACAGTTAGTTTCCCTTATGTACGAACACAGTACTACTAGCACTTCAAAATGTTTATTGATAGCTGATAATTTACTACTACTTAGACAGCATGACTCATAATAGCTGGTTATGAAGCATTGACAGCTCTAGTCACTGTTGTTAACAATTGCCTAAGGTCCCCACAGCTCCTACCTAGATAACAATACATATTCAACTTTGGAATTCAAGTCACAGCTAATTCATGTGAATTCTTATGTGATTATCTTTACTAGTTTATGAAGCAAAAATATGAAATCTTCAAACATAATTTTAATATCTTATATTATTATTTATTATGATATAAATATGAGAAATTCCCATTTTTTTTATGTTTTCTTTGTTTACAATGGAGTTGACATCGAATCCAGGACCTCTAGCATACAACCCCTTATCACTAGACCAAACCTAGTGACTTAATTTCCATGTTATTCAAACAAATATTAGATAGAGTATCAAAACATTTAATGGGGTGCTAGCAAACTATGTTCAGTTTACACAAATAATAATAAATGAATTGCAAAATTTAAAGAGGAAAATTAGCCATTGAAGTTGTTTTTTTTTTTTGCTAAGTAGCTTAATGGCTAGAAATTCACCTCTTGAGATGAATAAGAGGGAGATCCCAGGTTCGAACTTTGGCCCTGCATATAAAATGCAATATCCCTACCAATTGAACTATGCTCACGGGACTCAATTGAAGATTTTGTATTTAGGAATATAGATAAGAATGGCAGTGACAACTGACAACAATTTTATGTTGGTCATTTATGAAATAGTTATTGCCTCACATTTAGTGATAAGTATGAGTAATCTTAACCATTCAGAAAAATGTACTAGATTATGTAATCTAAGACTAAGACTAATAACACTTGGCTACAAAGAGTTTGTCCCTATTCTTCAGTCATGATCATGGAATTACTCAAAACTTCTGTAAATCCGGAGTAGGATCTTATGTTTCAAGTAAAGTGGTCATATTTCACTCAATCAAATGAAATATAAACATTAAAGTGAGAAGTTACAATGTCTTTTCATGTTCTATAAAGTCTAATTAGTTCTAATGGGATATCACAGCTGTCAAGAAGAAATATTAAACAAAAAAAGTGTCATATTAAGGTAATGTCATGTTATTTTCACGATTATGATCATTCAACACCTTCTCAGAACATATCTAACATAAAGGAGATTCACACGTGTGGTCAAAAGATTCCAGTTACATCTCTATCAGAATCAAGTCTTTTTCTTTTCTTTTCACATAAAATAAAACAGTATTCTCTATTCTTTTCCACACAAAAAAACAGAATTCTTCATTATCAAGGTAATTTAATGGTAATACAGACAAAATTCTTACATATATTGTAATCATTTACAATCTTCATTTTCTCTGAGGATCGATCTGTTCATGAAAAGGCTGTTTGGAAACTGTTGAGGTCATTTGTTAGATCAGGAACTTCGGTTCAACAGTAAACAGATATGAAAAATCGGTGACAATGAACACACGAGACTTGATCACGGGGTTAGGCTAATTGTACACTGATAGAGTACATTTCTATTATTCAAGTTAGGGTTTATACGATACAATTGTGTTTAAATTCTCACTCGTTCAAACAACCTAGCCACTTATCAGTAAACTATGAGTCATATCCAAAATAATTGAATTTTGTCCAAAAGAGTTTTTATATTGTAAACTTGACCGTGATATTGAACCTCAAGTTCTAACCTGTTCCTATAATTTTGAATAATCGAAAATCACAGCAGCCAATTTATGTCGAAGACAGACATAAGTACAATTGGTCAAATTCTATGATCAATCACTTATGATCTTATGCGAGTTTCTTTTATCTCTGTCGAACTGAATTTGTTGTTCTAACATATTTTCATATCATATTTATCTGTTATAACTTTTTCGCTTTTTCAAGTTGTTGAGGATCAGCACATGTTCCTTCACTCTCGCACCTCTCATTAGTGTGAGAGCATCAGAATCAATGTTCCTTAGTTTAAACATATTGACAAGTTTTGGGTAAAACTTGTATATATATATTTTGTCTTCTTGCCATTGAGATGGCATATAATAACTGTTATTAATATTTACATGGAGTTCAATACAAAAATTAATTTTGATAAGGAGAATGAAAGCTAGTCATCAGTATTTGATATTAGGCATTATAAGAAAGATTATACCAGCACCAAAGATATTGAATCTGTTGAGATTATTATCATTATCAGCAACAAAAGACAACATCATCGTATGAGAAAGGAAGTTATATATCTGATTCTAGTGAACCGTGGTTACCGGCTAGTATTAAGAAATGTTGAACCTGCCATAGGACTGAGGAAAGTGCAGTTGCAACTTGCAATTCACACAGCTGATGCAGATAGAGTTTGTATGCTCATGATATACTGCTCTGCAGGTGCATCATTTCTGAAATGGAAGGATCACATACTAGTCAATTATGTACCAAAATACATTTGGATGTTACGTCAGGTTTCTACATGAGAGTATACCACACATATTTGGTTTCTACATTTGGTTTATTAAAATAAATCATGTTGATTATAGTTATCAAATCAAGATTCAAATCATGAATTTCGGAGACATATTTTTCAAATCGTGAATCGAATCTTATTAATCGTATGATACATTATCAATAAAAATATGATATTTTTAAGTAAAATCAAGTGACATAGAAAAACTATAAGCTGGGCCTGTTATATCTCTAAAAAAAAAGTGGCTTACCACAGTAAGTTCAGGTTGTGATTCTTTATAATGAATTGAGATTAAAGACGAGATTCATGTCCCAAATATACCCACAAAGAGATTCATATTGATTTAGGTTCAAATGTATCGAACATGTACCGTAAGATATTGATATTGAAATACAAATGTCAGCACCAGCGTGCTCTAACATAATACAGTTTGCAGTTATAGGGTGATAAGGTCATCTTGTATAAAAAGCTTTTTAAGCAGTTTAATAATTTATACCCAATTATAACTACAGGATTATCCTATTGTAGACAAATAAAGTCTGTATTATGTGCTTCGTATTAACTGAATGAACCCAATTATCCGAATTCTAACAATATCTTTGCTTGTCACCTTATAGAGCAAAAAATTGTTAAATCCGTATTTGGCCATCATCTGCATAACTTGTTCTGTATTTGCAGACATAATATGGGGTCTAGGCTACATATAATTGGCAACATAGAAAACAATTTTGTTCAGTTTCTACTGAAAATTACCAAATAAATAAAACAGTTTCTAAATATGAACAATCCACATTTCCCCCTCATTGTTATTGCACCTTCCTCACCATACAAAATGGAATAATAGGATGACAAATATCTATAGTGAGTTCTCCATGATTAGTTCATCATCTATAGTTTTTACAACCAAACCATTTTGATTAAAATTGGATTACTAAGATCTTCCTGCAGTAACCATTTATCTGCACGGAATCCATTTCCGTCAAAAGTAGGATTCTTCACTGTAGGGAATCTTGATATCCCTTGAATATCCAGTTGGGTGATTGATAGCGGTACTTTGGTACATGTCACTTCCAGAAGAGATCTTTTATGCTCATATACTTCAGGTGAATTTGGTGATGTGAAGTTAGCTCATGAAGGTGTGTTAAAGTGTGTTGGCCTTGGAGATGTTAATTTAGAGATGGCTAATGGTAGCAAGTTAACGTTATGTTTTGCGACTATACACATAATATGTGCAAATCTAAACAAAGCCGAATTATTTGAGTTTATCACCTGACATAAGTACTTGTGAGATTGTTTAACATAGTTTACAAAAACAACTTATGACGTGTTCATAAACTATTTTCGGCTTATTTTTCATAAGCTCTTCATATTAGTTTAGGTAAAGTTAGATGATAAAAATTTGACTCTATTTTATCTTTTTTATTTTTGATAACATAGAGGGCCTAGGCCCGAAAAGAGAGACTACACTGGAATTAATAGAGGGGCCGCTATCCCCAACACATCAGCTAACCACACTAGATGACATTCCGAGGGACAAGCCTCGTAATAAGTGATATCTGAGTCAATAGTACACCCAATATTTGCAAGCACGTCTGCACATTTATTAGCTTCCTGATAAGTGTGCTTCACCATAACCTCCTATTCCTAATCCAATAACCTTTTAATTTGGTTGATTAACGCTCCACCTAGAGGGCTACCTTTCCCTTCCAAACGAAGTACACTATCCACCACGCTCGAATCCACATTCAACTCAATTCGAGTAAAACCAAGTTTTCTAGCATACCTCAATCCTTCAAGAACTCCCCATAGCTCCGCAACATACCTGCTACAAATACCCAATTTTTTTGCAAAACCTCCAAGCCAACCAACCACCATGGCTATCTCGAATCACCCCACCACACCCGGCTACACTCCCTTCCTTATAGGCTCCGTCTGTATTGAGCTTCACCCACCCTTCCAACGGAGTCTTCCAATAGATCATCACCTCAGTTCTCGCTACCTTGTTCGATACCGTGTTCATCATTACTTTTTGCTGGTACTGATTTATTTGCTTAGCAATGATTAATTCAAGTGTTGAAGGTCGTTGAAAATGGTCATCATGTTCAGCCATATTGCGCCACATCCAGATCACATGACAAGACGTTGCCCAGAAGTTCCTCCACATGATATCTTCCTTCCCGTTCGCCGAGCTGCACAAATTTAAAGATATCCATTGCTGTATATCGCCCAGAGAAAAATCAATTCTCATACTTTGATCTACCACATTCAACCAAAGTGGCATAACCAAAGGGCAGTCTCTAAGGACATGAAGTTCAGTTTCACTAATATCTCCACAGTAGTTGCACATAGCATGCCCTAATCCCATTCTATTCTTTTTGTGGTTAGTAATAAGCCTATCATGTAATGCTAACCAAATAAAACTTTTAACTCTCTCTGTAACATGTAAATTCCAGATTCTATTCCAAGGTGCATTGCCTTGCATATGTTTAAATCCACTAATAATACCATACATATCTGCTACTGAATAATTCACGCCATGTCCATTAGCTCCCTTCATCTCATCAGCTCCATAGTTTTCATGAAGAGGTGGTATAGCATGCAGCCTTAGCATAAACTCTGTAGGTACCAATCTTTAAAAAATCCCAGTTCCAACCACCTGTCGAAACTGTCAGGTCCACCAAGAGTATACTAGGTACTACCGAGCTTTATGCCAAGCTGGAGTGGTGCGTGAGCGTCCATCATTTATCACCCAAAAACAATAGTTATTCAATTGTGGAGCTAGTCTAACAACAGTCTTCCACAAAGTCGAATCAGTGAGTTTACTTCTCTCAAATAAATTTCCTTGTCTCCAGTATTTCCCTTTCAAGACATTACACCACAATTCATTGGGAGTGAATTGCATCTTCCAACCCCGTTGTAACCTTTGAATTTCATCAAGGCACGATCTCGGTATAACCGTCGTCATCATGGGATAAATATTAAAAGATAAAATTCAAACAAACTCCAACAACACCACTACATATTCAACACCCACCATCATGCCTAGTGTGGGACTAGTTAAATGCTCACATTGCAGTCCTTAACCCAGCTCTGATACCATGTTAAATATGTTTGGATCTCATCCCCAAAATCTAGCTCATAGGGTGAGGTTGCCCGCAAATATTTATACACTCAACAGCCCGGGAACCTAAGGAATGTGGGACTTGGATTGGACACATTAATTATTTTCCCTTCTATCTTTGAACACATTCTCATTTTTTTCCTCCATCACCCATTTTTATTTTCCAGGCTCTCTCTCTTTTCGAACAAGGAGTAGATAAAAAAAAAACTATCAATTTAAGGGGAGGAAATAGATTTTATCTTTATGGTTTCAGAAACTACTATGACATCTTATTATTATTGAAAGTGGCATTGGATTGGTTTTATCTCAATGCGAAAAAGAAAAAAGAAAAAAAATTGAAAGAGAAAAGAAAACTGAAATAATGTTTTGGAAAACTCAAATAAAAAAACACAACAGAACAAATCTTTATTTATTTTGCTATTGTTCAACATAATACTCAAATAAAATAAAATAAAACACATGGAAAGAGGAAATTAAGTGTGGTGAGCTGGGATCGAACCCGAATTTCCACATAAATATTGCAGGTCCTCACAATAAGACCAAATCAAAACATCAATAGCTTGCAGTAGTAATATTATTGATGTTGTTGGAGTTGCTCCTTGTAGTTGTGTCCAAGACTGAAGTGAAAGACCATGAAAGGATGTCATTTATTTGAAGAAACCCTGATGAACCAGATATACCAATCACAGCCATCTCTGGTAGCAACCATTTCAAATCAAGCATTTGAGAAAGTGTTGAAATTTCACCATCATCGTCAGTGACAACCACGGTCAAGGTACTAGAGGGAGAGTCATATATGATATTTACTTTCAGCAGTGTACCATACCCGTAGACCCATCTCCATTTCATTATTTTTGCTGAATATAATGAGTTTAGGTTAATACCAATATGTTCATAGTTTGGATCCCATGGATTGGCATAGTTGTCAAACTCTACACCAACAAATCTATTAAAAGCATTATTTGCATCAGCTACTCCGAGAAGGCCGTCTCGTGAGTTGTCCGGAATTGCAGCGTTTGCGGGGTCTGTAAGAAATAACACAAGCCCATCACCCGGCGCATGTCCATAGTTCCATACTTCGTATGAAAATGAAGTTTCAAAACTGCCAACGTTTCCGGTACTACTGTCCCAAATGGGCACTAGATATTTATACAAGACACGGCCTACAAGCGAACCACTTGGAAATGGATTGGGCAACGACAAGACACCACTGGTATCAATAAGGATACTTCCTAGGAAAGTTAGATCAGATTGATCATAGGTGAATTTGGTAATGTTGAAGTAAACCTTTTTTTGTGAATTAGCATTTTCTGCTGCTACCAAGAGAAAGAAAGTTACTAAGATGACAAAAACAAATTTGGATGAAAATAGTTTTTGAGTTGCAAGATTTGAGAAAGATAAAGCCATGGTACTGTCAACCTTTGATCGATGCTAGCTAGAGTTTGTGAATAAGGATTGTAAGTTTGTCACATATATATTATTTAGTCAAATAAGGTGCAAATGATATGTGAGACAATTTTTTCCAACAAATTTCACCCTTATATTGAAAGTTTATCGGATTTTTATAACGCTAATAATTCTTAGTGTTTTTAATTATTTATTTTGCTATAGTATGCAGATTAATCTATTTGATTTTGCAGGCCAATGTATGCCAAACTTAAACTATTGTATGGTAACTTGCTATAAAACCCATGTCTAGGCCAATACAGGTCAAACCTACAAAACCGGATATGGCTAGCACATATATATTATATTGTCTTTATTGAGGTGAGGATGGCACGCCAATATATGCCAAACCTACAAAACTGATTTGTAAGGTGAGGAATGTTGTCACTTTATAAACCCATGGCCATGCTTTTTCATATCTGATGTGAGACTTCTTAACCCACCCTCTCACGCTCAGGCCCAACACTAAGTTGGGAATTGTTGTTTGAATTTTATCTTTTAATATATAAAAGAAATATATATAGCTTATAGCTTATAGAAAAACAGTTATAGCTTATAGAAAAGCAGTTATAATATGATAAACAGTTGTGCACACAACAAGAACAATAATGAAGGGCAAGAATTTGAAGAGAGTTAGATATACCTTGGATCCAGAAAGAAATTTGTGAGAATTAGAAAGAATTCAAACCAAATTGCACAGAAGATATATGCTCTGCAGCGGCAATGTTAGGTTTTCAGTTAGTTAATCGAAATAATTCAAATTCAAAAAACAAAATACAGAAAATAAAATTACGTTGTGCGCATGAAGAGCGTGAATGCATCATCGTTTTAAACTGAAATCTTT
This sequence comes from Trifolium pratense, assembly GCF_020283565.1. Taxonomy (NCBI): domain Eukaryota; kingdom Viridiplantae; phylum Streptophyta; class Magnoliopsida; order Fabales; family Fabaceae; genus Trifolium; species Trifolium pratense. Next base: position 9,602,004 of record NC_060059.1, read on the forward strand.
GGAAAATCATTGACTTCATAAAAAGTCAAGTGGATCGTTGGTGAAGAAAGGAGCCAGAGCCACGATAAGCGTTTCTTTTCAAACAAAAAAAAAAGTTTTTCGTAAGAATTAAAAATATTCGCCGTTGCCGGGGATCGAACCCGGGTCACCCGCGTGACAGGCGGGAATACTTACCACTATACTACAACGACTTGTTGATGTTTAGTTTGTTCCGTTTCGTTATATTGGATACATTATTTTAGTGGCGCGTATTGTAATCTTAACGTAGAAGTTATACGTCACATTTAAAATGGAACCAAGTGAAAACTATAATTTAAACTGATACCAAAAAAAAAAAAATTGCAAAAGCAAAACGACTTTATTAAAACAAAAAACTCCGAGTACAACAAGGGAGCACTTATAGAGCTTAGAACTTGAGAATAACAATAGTTCAAGGATTAACATACAAAAGTCTGAGATAAATCATATCCTATTCTATCTGATCTTATATCAATAAAACTAATTCAAGAAAGTTTTGTAAGCATACAAAAGTAATAGTCTAAAAAACACAGCTTAATGCTGGGAAAATACTTCTATAGGAACAAATACAAATGAGTAGTGTTAGGCACACTCACATCAAGTAAAAAAAATTAAAAATAAAGTAATTAAAGTGATATAAATTGATGTGATAAATTTAATTTTCTTTTATTTTTTGATTTGTGTGAGTGTGCCTAAAATTTGTGTCTAACTAGTTGTGCCTATCTAAGACTTTCGGTTGTCTCTTGACCATGCAAGAGTTTCTCACATACAATAGTAAAAAGTTTTTATTTTAACGGAAAATATATTATTAATAAACCAAGTCTATGCACAAGACGAACAGAGACCGGTAAAAGGGAAGCTACAAAACACGGTATCGTATATAAGCAGAACACCAATGAAAATACTAAAACTTACACCAGCAGAAAAAAATATATTCTAATCTCATTTTTAGAAAGATACTCTCGAGTAACTCCTCCAATCACCACTCATTACATACTTCGACTAACTCCTCTTCTCAACTAAAAAGACTTCTCCAATTCCATAAAATTTTCTTTTTCCCATCAACCTGTTCTAGTGAAATATCAAAGAGTCTATTAAATCGGTCCCTAAGATTGTCTCCATCTACCCATGGGTCCAACCAAAACTTTGTGTCTTTGCCATCCACTACCACTTTCCTGATGTTCTTTACAAATCATCCTGCATCTCTAAATCTTGAAAAAATTAATGCCATATTCAGATCCCTCCACCAAAGAGAGCTTCTTTTGTCGGTTACATCCAGCCTTTCACCATATCCTTTATATATTAAGGCAGAAAACAATGTTTCCCACCTAACTGCTAATTATCCCGCCTAAATTACTTTCATATTATTTATTTATTTATTTTATAATTTTTAACTCTAATTAATGATCTTTTTTAACTAAATAAAAGACTTTTCCAATTCCCACTGTCTCTAAATTCTGAATATTGCTATTCTACAATTGATTAAGTTATTTTTTCTTAATATTTTCATATATAAATTGGCGTGTACAATACGGGATTTTTCAAAACATCTTGGCATATTTTTGAGAGATTTTTTTTTGTCTCAAATGGATGCTTTTATATTTTATATATATATATATCAATGTGGAAAATACATGTAATTGGTCGAGTTTAATTTTTATGCATTGTCGGTGTGAATTTTTTTTACACATGCATCTAATAATTTGTATCCTACTTTGTATATTACTGGAGTACAAAATTTTTATCGTAGTATTTTAAATTTTCTTAACATACTACAGTACTACAAATTTTCATTGTATAGTATTTTAAATTTTCTTTAACTTTGGTATTTTTTTGTCAAGTAGTCTAATGACATGACTCACATATAGAGGATAAGACTTTAAGCAATTTGAACGAGGGTAAGCTAATTTTTTAAAATGGTCATGGTCGTCATTGGTGAATGTGGATCTCACTAAGGAGTTAATTAGAAATCCTTTATATATTAAGGCAGAAAACAATGTTTCCCACCTAACTGCTAATTATCCCGCCTAAATTACTTTCATATTATTTATTTATTTATTTTATAATTTTTAACTCTCATTAATGATCTTTTTTAACTAAATAAAAGACTTTTCCAATTCTCACTGTCTCTAAATTCTGAATATTGCTATTCTACAATTGATTAAGTTATTTTTTCTTAATATTTTCATATATAAATTGGCGTGTACAATACGGGATTTTTCAAAACATCTTGGCATATTTTTGAGAGATTTTTTTTTGTCTCAAATGGATGCTTTTATATTTTATATATATATATATATATATATATATATATATATATATATATATATATATATATTCATTATTCAATGTGGAAAATACATGTAATTGGTCGAGTTTAATTTTTATGCATTGTCGGTGTGAATTTTTTTTACACATGCATCAAATAATTTGTATCCTACTTTGTATATTACTGGAGTACAAAATTTTTATCGTAGTATTTTAAATTTTCTTAACATACTACAGTACTACAAATTTTCATTGTATAGTATTTTAAATTTTCTTTAACTTTGGTATTTTTTTTGTCAATTAGTCTAATGACATGACACACATATAGAGGATAAGACTTTAAGCAATTTGAACGAGGGTAAGCTAATTTTTTAAAATGGTCATGGTCATTGGTGAATGTGGATCTCACTAAGGAGTTAATTGAACATATTTTTATTTTCTAATATATTTTCCTGAAAATTTTAAGCTCTTTCTTTTTCTGACAATTTGTACTGGTTTACATGAATATATATGTGCCTGATTATAAACACTTAGTGCCCGTTTGACCTTACTTATTTTTTACTTTTCTACTTCTTTTAAGGAAAACTATGGTCAAACACAATTTTGATAAAAGTTCTTAAAATAAGAAGTGTCTCTTTTAATGAAGAAAACACAATATAAGTGACTTAAAAAAAATTATGAAAATTATCGATTTAAACCTTCCAATTAAAATAGTTAAATGTTTGAATTTTTTTCTATTCTACCTTCATTTTAGTTCACCATTTACTTTTGTGTTCCAATTATATTTATGACAATTTTGGAACACAGTGTTGATATTTTATATATTCAATCTTTTTTAAGACTAATAGAACAATAATTTTGTAACCAAAATTATATAAATTTAGAACACTTTCAAATTTTATCATAGTCCCGTGCGACACGGACTAGTTTATGCGTTAAAGGCTCTGTTTGGTAACACAAATAAGCTAGCTTATAGCTTATTATATGAGCTTATAAGCTTGTTTCAAAAAATTAGAGGTGTTTGGTAACAAGCTTTTTGTACTAGCTTATAGCTTTTTTTCAGATGCTATTTCAAGTAGCATTTGAGCTTATAGCTTATAGCTTTTTACACTTTATTCCATTTTTACCCTTTAATTTAATAACTACTCACTCTAAAAAATAAACTACCCACTATCAATTATGTAATTTTATATTTAATAACCACTTTAAAAGCTAATTTTACCAAACACTTTAATTTCAATAAGCTAGCTTTTCAGCTATCAGCTATCAGCTAGCTTATCAGCTATCAGCTAGCTTATAGCTTATTTTTACCAAACAGACCCAAAATAGAATGCCACAAAGAGTTTGTCTTTGTTTTAAGGCGCCACCCTCATTTTCCTAATAAAGTTAAATTAAATAATTTTAAGTCCCTTAACCCCCAACCCCACCCCCCACCCCCCACCCCCATTCTTTTGGTTTGCACACCCTCTCCCATTTTATTCAGTAAATTTTTCACGATTCCTCACTCCCTCTCCAAAGAAATTTTTTAAACATTCAATTAGAGAAATAATACTTGATATATGAAATAAACTATATAGATAAACTGAACTATGGCTCTGTTTAGTAAAATTAAGCTATAAACTAGCTTATAGTTGATAATTGAAAAGTTAGCTTATAGCTGATAGCTGAAAAGCTAGCTGATTGAAATTAAAGTGTTTGGTAAATTAGCTTTTTAAATGATTGATAAATATAAAAAGACATAAAAGGACATTTATATCTAGTGAGTAGTTTTTTATTTTATAAAAAATAATAAAATAAAATAAAATGTTATAAATGGAAAAAACTGTAAAAAACTATAAGCTATAAGTTCAAACATTACTTGAAATAACACCTAAAAAAGCTATAAGCTCGTTAGAAAAGTTTTTTATCAAACACTTTTATTTTTTTTCAAACAAGCTTATAAACTAGTTCAATAAGTTATAAGCTAACTTATTGGACTTACCAAACACACCCTATATAAAATGATTTTTTCAAGGCAACTAAAGTCGAATCGGCAACTTACGGTATGAATGTGATGATCATATGATTAAAAACTAATATAATATAAATTACTCAAATACAATTTGTTGTTCAAACACTTTTAATCTTACTCTAGGAATTTACATTATATTTGGATTTGTGGCTAAGAATATAAAAAAATTTAAAAAACAAAATGGGAAAGAGAAAAGTTTTATTAATTAAATTAAAGGGGCACTACTAGCTATTTTACAACAATACTCGAAATAATTTAAATCGGCACATTAATAAGGTCAAAATCTTACCACTAACCTAACATCTCAAGTATAAAAGGTCTGTATTTGAATAAAATAGGCTAGTTAAACTTATTTATTTTTTAAATGAATGCTATATCGGTTTATTAAACTTTATTTCATCATATACCAATGTTGTGTATCAAAACACCATGTTTTCAAAAGTTATTCTCCCTTAACTTTTAAAAAATGAATCAATAATAATTTTTTTGTGAGCTACTAAACTAATAAAAATATGATAAATTAAAAACATAAAGATAATGGTAGACTGCGAAAAAAATGATATGTTTGATTGATAGATTGTGTGTGTCTCAAATAAAATATACAATGAATTATTTATAAATAATTTGTAATTTGCATCTTACTAGCCAAATCACCGTGGTCTATACAATAGCTAACCCTGACTCGTTTTATTTGGCTATTCTCGCGAGTGGTGCATTACTTTGCCAATTATCCGTTGTACATGGTGCCACATGTGGCTTGACTTCCCTCTATTTCGAAACATTTTCATTTCTCTCATCCACGTCTGCATTGCCACTTCTGATCATGCGCCAAAGAAATTGTTGTTTTCAATTCATTGAGCTACCAACATGGAACACTGAGTCTTGTATAGTTAAAGATTTCTTCTTTTTGCGATCCCACCATTTCTCATGTGCCCTCTAAAATTACACAAATACCCCCCTCACAATTTAGCAAGCGAACGGTGTTTGCAGTACAGTAATTTGCGAGGAGAATTTTTTTTATCAAACTCCAACGTCTGCACCAACCATGCCCTTGGGTGAAAAATTTGAAAATATGCGTTCACGCCTTAAGATGTGAAAACCATTTTACCATTTGCATTATGGGATGTGAACGCTCCACCTATATATATAGAGTGCCCCGCCTACTTCCCCCTCATTTGAACAATTTGCACATGAACAAAACCCCTCCAAAATGTTGTTTTTAGGGGTAATCAGCTCATTTATTCCATTGATCATAAAGCCTTTTATAGGCAAAGTACACTAGCTTGCAGCTCAAGCCAACCAGTTGGCTATGCAAGCCTGCAGGCAAGGCAAGGCAGGCCAGGCTTGGCACGCGCGCGCCCATCTGCAGGCCAGCAGGCATGGCTTGGCTCAGGCTGCAGCCATTTCTTAAGGCACAAGCTAACCATTCCTAACATACCCTCCCTTAATTGAACATATACAAACACTAAACAAACACAGCAAAACAAAAACAAATGTTCAATATACTAAGCTATTAACATCACACATGCCTAAGCCCTCCCTTAACTTGCAAAAGGACTCCAACTTCAAGGGCTTAGTGAGCAGGTCTGCTAGCTGCTCTTCACTTCTGCAGTGAACCAACTCAATAGATCCATCCTTAGTGAGATCTCTAAGGAAATGAAACCTAACATCAATGTGCTTTGATCTACCATGCATAATTGGATTCTTTGAAAGTTTAATTGAGGAGCTGTTGTCACAATAGATCAAAGTGCATTCAGACTGCTTCATCTTTAAGTAATTCAGCACATTCTTCAACCAAATTCCTTGACAAGCACAAGCTGCAGCTGACACATATTCTGCTTCAGTGGTTGACAAAGTCACAATAGGCTGTTTTTTTGAAGACCAAGAAATAGCACCACCTCCCAACATGAACACAAAACCAGTAGTGCTTTTCCTATCATCCAAATCCCCAGCATAATCTGAGTCACACCACCCTTTTAAGCACAAACCTGTATTGGATTTAGTCTTGTACAAAATTCCAAACCCTAAAGTACCTTTCAGATATCTCATGATTCTCTTCACAGCAATGACATGCATCTCAGTTGGCCTTTCCATGAATCTTGCCACCAAACAAACTGAATAGGCCAAGTCAGGCCTTGTGGCAAGAAGATACATTAGACACCCTACCATTTGCTTATAGACAGTTACATCTGTTCCTTGCTCAGTTTCATCTCTAACAAGCTTGCAACCAGGGACTATAGGGCTGCTTACTTGATTACAGTGTTCCATGCCAAACCTTGACAAAACTTCTGCTGCATACTTCTGCTGAGTAATGAAGATTCCATTGCTACTTTGAATAACTTCCACACCAAGGAAGAATCTCATCTTTCCTAAATCAGTCATAGCAAACTTCTTCATAGATGACTTAAATTCATCCATCATTCCTTGATTGTTTCCAGTGTAGATCAAATCATCTACATACAAACTTACCAACAAGATTTCATTCTTCATACCATACTTGACAAATAGGGTATGCTCATATGGACATTTTTCAAACTTCTCTGCACTGAAGTAAGATTCAATTTTACTATACCAAGCCCTTGGAGCTTGCTTTAGTCCATACAAGGCCTTCTTCAATCTATACACCATGGACTTATCTTTGCTGATATACCCTAATGGCTGACTTACATAGATATTTTCTGTCAATTCACCATGTAAGAAAGCAGATTTAACATCCAGTTGGAATATCTTCCATCCATTATTAGCTGCAACTGCTAGAATGGATCTGATAGTGTCCCATCTTGCCACTGGTGCAAAAACTTCATGATAGTCTATGCCATGCTTCTGTGTGTAGCCTTTAGCCACTAATCTTGCCTTGTACTTATCTACTTCTCCCTTTTCATTAAACTTTGTTTTATATATCCATTTCACACCAATGGAGTTACAACCAGCTGGTAGAGTAGTGAGCTCCCAAGTGTCATTACTCTTGATTGACTCCATCTCAACATCCATTGCTTGTCTCCAAACTTCATGTTTCACTGCTTCACTGTATGAAATTGGATCATTGTTAGTGTTGATCACTGCAAGATTGTGCAGTTCCAACTCATCTTCATCAACTTCTGCAGCTTGACCAGTTACATAATCATTCAATCTTACAGATGGTTTTCTTATTCTTGGACCAAGTGGTGAACTTCTCTCAGCTTCACTATCACTAGATGTCTCATTAACCACATTTTCATTGTTGACAGTTGTAGCCTGTTCATCAGTACAAGCTGGTTCCTCATCATTACTTCCATCTGCTGAATCAATCTCTTCCCATTCATTACCAGTTTTAGCTGGCTTCTTTGGCTTGCTCCAATTCCAGCTCTTTGATTCTTCAAAGATTACATCTCTACTGATTATGATCTTATTTTCAATAGGATCATAAAGCTTGTATGCTTTAGATTCTTCACTAACACCAAGCAAAACACACTTTTTGCTCTTGTCATCCAACTTCTTTCTTTGACTGTCATGAATATGAACATGAGCCACACATCCAAAGACTTTAAAGTGATTCACAGATGGTTTCCTCCCACTCCATGCTTCCTCTGGTGTCATATCTTTCACACTGAGTGTAGGACTCCTATTCATCACATATGTTGCCCATTTCACTGCCTCAGGCCAGAATCTTTTAGGCACATTCTTAGCATGAATCATACTTCTTACAATGTTCAATAATGTTCTATTTTTCCTCTCAGAAACTCCATTCTGCTGAGGAGTATAAGCTGCAGTTAATTGTCTCTTAATCCCTTCCTTACTACAAAAGTCACTAAAGGCTTTAGAGGTGTATTCACCACCTCTATCTGTCCTAAGACATTGTATAGCACACTTAGCTTCTTTCTCAACAAGGGCCTTAAAAGATTGAAAACATTCAAATGCAAGAGACTTTTCTTTTAACACATAAATCCAGGTCTTTCTACTGAAATCATCTGTAAATGTCATGAAGTACCTGCTTCCTCCATTTGACTGAGGAGTAATAGGGCCACAGATATCTGAATGAACCAGTTCAAGCTTTGCAGAAGCTCTCCAATTAGCTTGTTTTGGGATAGAGTCTCTGGATTGCTTACCAGCCAAGCAATCAACACAATTATCTTCTATTTCTTCAAGCTCTGGTAGTCCCCTAACCATTTGCTTCTTAGATAGGGTATTCAATCCCTTGAAATGTAGGTGACCATATCTTCCATGCCACAGCACAGTTGACTCTTGTTTTGCAGACAACAAGCATCTAGAGTTGATAACAGTTGCAGAAATCACATACATTCTATTGCTAGACATAGCAGTAGAGAACAACAAGCCCTTTTCTTCATGATAAATCTTGCAAACATCATCTTTGAAGATAACTGTGACTCTTTTCTGCTGCAATTATCCTATGCTAATAAGATTGGTTTTTAAACCAGGAACAAAGTATACATTGGTAATCACATGGACCAGATCATTAATCTTCAATCTAACACTACCTTTTCCCATCACAGCCATTCTTGAATCATCTCCAAGTTTGACTGAATCTCTATAGCTATCATCAAAATCAATAAACCAATCTTGATGACCTATCATGTGATTACTACAGCCAGAGTCAAGATACCAAGGTTCAATTGCATTAACCTTTGATTCTTGACTAGTTCTAGACATAAGCAGCATTTCTTCTTCACCATTATATTCAGCATAATGAACATTACCTTCATACTCAGGGCATTCACTCTGATAATGTCCAAGCTTGTGGCATTTGAAGCATTCAACAAACTCTTTGTTTTGCCTGCCTCTGCCACGACCTCTACCACCATTGTTTCTTCCTCTCCCTCTACCATAACCTTTCTCAGGATTTGAGACCTTCAAAGCCTGTTCATCTGGAAGTTCAATCTGTCTCTTCATTCTTTGTTCTTGCACAATCAAACTACTCTGCAAGCTATCAATGGACATAGTTGTAACATCATTGGATTCTTCTATGGAGCAAACCACATAATTGAATTTTGAGGACATAGATCGCAAGATCTTTTCAACAACTTCAACTTCTTGCAGAGTTTGACCTTGTGCACTCATGCGATTTGCAATTGCAAGAGTTCTTGAGAAATACTGTTCCACTGATTCATTATCCTTCATTTCAAGAACCTCAAATTCACGCTTCAATGCTTGAAGATGAGCTCGTTTCACCTTCGTAGAACCTTGATACTTGCGTTTCATAGCATCCCAAATATCTTTGGATGTGGTTCGAACAAGAATCGTTTCCATAATGGAACGATCAATAGATTGAAAGAGGTAGTTCTTTACCTTCAAGTCTTTCAATTTGAGTGCTTCAATTGCTTGCAATTGCTCCGCTGTTGCATCAGGTGGCGCCACCGTGATGCCTGGTTCAATTAAGCTCCAAAGTTCCTTCGATCGTATGAGATTTTCCATTAGCATTGCCCAATGCTCGTAATAGCCATCAAATTTAGGAACTTTTGTGTGATTATACTTCGTTGCTTCCGCCATTGATGAGGAGAAGAGGCTTCAGATGAGAAAGAACGAGGAAGAACGAAGATGATCTAACGGAAAACGGTTGCGAAAAAACGGTTGTAACTGATTTGGTTAGGAAATTGCAATTTCTCTCTCTTCAGGTCCCTAGAGGAGAGAACCTGATACCAATTGTTGTTTTTAGGGGTAATCAGCTCATTTATTCCATTGATCATAAAGCCTTTTATAGGCAAAGTACACTAGCTTGCAGCTCAAGCCAACCAGTTGGCTATGCAAGCCTGCAGGCAAGGCAAGGCAGGCCAGGCTTGGCACGCGCGCGCCCATCTGCAGGCCAGCAGGCATGGCTTGGCTCAGGCTGCAGCCATTTCTTAAGGCACAAGCTAACCATTCCTAACACAAAAACCCTCTCAAAACCCCATTACGCGAAAGCATCGCCAAAATCAACGGATTGTTGCTCATTCGTGGCCGAAAACTATTTTTTTTTATTGCAAACAGGTTCGCTCTGTGGCATGCGAACAGAGCTCGCAGTGTAGCATGCAAACAGTGTTTTTAAAATTTTTGTCATTATACACAAGGTCGAGTTAGGTGCATATTGATAGCCTTGGTAGCATGTCTCATGGCCAAGTCCGAGGTGGATCCAATTTACACAATAACTTAGATAGTGGGCTGGTGGGCTTTTGTTTTATGGTGATTTAGTTACATGATTTGACTTTTATGAGTGTGTATAAAGAAATCATAGTCGTGTAAGGTTTCAAAATTCAAATTCAATAAATAGATTTTGGTTTTATTTTAGCAAAAATATGAAACAAAGATTGGTGATACAATCTTAATTAACAAGAAAAATTAATCGAGATGTAATAAAATAGTTTTACACAATTATCCAATAAAAAACTAACAATTTGTCATGTTATATTAAGAAAATGGGGTGATGTAGCGGAAAATATGGTTGTTATTCGTCGACAGTGGTGCATATTTTTAGATAATGTATAATTGGTTGACGGTGGAAAATAGTTTTGGATAATGTATAAAATAAAAGGCTTAATTGCATATTTGTTATTTTACACTTATTTTAAGTTTCAATTTGGTCTTTTACATTTAAAATTTTTTAAGTTGATCTTTTATGTTATTGATGTTAACGAAAATTCGTTCTTTCTATTAAATTTTGAGTTAATTCCGTCTAATTGTTCGTTAAATTTTGAGTTAATTTCATCTAAAATTTTCACATTACACCTTCCTAAATTGTCAACGTAAAAAATTCGTTAGCCACATTAACGATTTAAACATAAATTTAACTAAAAAGATCAACTTAAAAAATTAAATGAAAGAGACTAAATGAAAATTTAAAATAAATATAAGTGATCAGTTTAAAATAATTTCCTTTGACCCAAATAAAATCATTTCCTTAGAAAAATGTCGTGAATAGTGTACCATAAACGGTGTTTATTTTGGATCAGGATGCACTACAGTAATAAATCCCATAGTTACACGCTGTAGTGCATCTCAACCATCTATTTCAAATCGGACAGTTCTTATTACTTCTTAATAAAATCAGTACAAATCAATCACAACCATCAATATTAGATCGGACGGCCCTGATTAAAAACAGCGTGAAAACAGTAGAAATATCTACAGCAGGATATCCAATTCCGTTTATTTTTGGACAAGAAAATTTGTTAAAGAGTGAATGTTGCATGTCGGTGGGTTGGCTAGCATAAGTAGTGGATACCATGTCATTCGAATTCACGTTTTTAACAACAATTTTCAAATGCAACTACTCTTCCATTACTATGCTACACATCACAACTGTTTTTAGAGGGAGATAAGGGAAGATCTTTAGAGGAATACAAGAAATGTTTTTATTTTTTTAACATTTTTTAGTGAGAGTTATTATAATTTAAAATTGGAGAATTTTTCTAAAACTTCCAAAATTCTTCTAAAATCCTCTTAATTTTTGTAGTGATTTGTTATCTACTAATTTGAGGACCATGTCTCTACTTATAAATTTTTATTCAAATCATATCTCATTCAATATGAAACTCTCGACATGTCACTCATACTTTAGTTATGGCATCAAAATCATGTTAGTCATCAAAGTTATGACATCATATTTTTAGTCATACTTTAATTATTTTCTAACTTGAATATACTAGTATGTCATTGTTATTATGAATGAAATAAATTACTAAATTTGAGAACTATCTCTACTTATTAATTATTTGTGAACACATACTCTTATTAAGGAGTGAAATGTAAAAATATTTTCTTGAAATTTATACTTTCAACTTTTTAAAATATTAAACTTTTGTATCTTTTAATATAAATTTTTTGTATTTAGATATTTTTTTTGTGTTCTTAAAACACAACTTAGCATGACTTTTTTTTTTATTAAAAATGTTAAGGGGCACTAATTAAACAACTAAATACAATATAAATAATGTTTATTTTAACGAAACATACTTTTTTTTATTCTTTAACTATAATCCCGGAGACATTAGTTAACATGATTTTTTAATTTGCACAATTATTAATTTTTTTTTGTAAAAGTTAGTTACTTTTTATATACTTGTTGGGTATAAATTTGGTACCTTCAACTTAGGAGATCTGGTATGGAAAATTATTCTTCCCATGGATAAAAGAGATAAAGTCTTTGAGAAATGGTCACCTAATTGGGAAGGGTTATTCAAGATTTCCCAAGTATTATCTAACGGAGCTTATGAAATCGAAGAATTAATTCTTGAACAACGTTCAATAAACATGAATGACAAATATTTGAAGAAATATAAGTCAATGTTACAAGAAATATGCATAAAGAACGAGTAGTTAGAATTCAATTAACTGTAAAAAAAAATACAATTCAATTAGAGTAGTTAGAAGTAGTTACAACTTTCAACTCTAATTATTGTTCGTATGATTAATTAATTATTTACTTACTAAAATTCACAAAAGAAAGTCGAGCATAATCCAAAGAGAGCATACTTTCTGTAGTCAAAGAGTGTCTTTAGCACAATAGCAGGTAAAGTAAAATCACTCCATTTGATAAAACATTACACTCTTGCTAATTTTTAACTAGGTAGTTTAATAAAAGTGACAACTAAACTATCCAATCCATCTCATAAAATTAGGTAATATCATCATTATTAGTACTTGAGAAAAGTATCACTTATAGTATCACTAAAAATGTGATTAGTTTTTAATTGTGATAATACATCTTTTAATAATAGATTCACCCATCCATATTCCAATAAAAATCATTACTCTTGTGAAGTGTGAACCACCTTAAGCGACAATTTGGTTTCCCATCTCATAACAAATGACAATTATTAAATGAGATTTAGTTTCTCGTGCGCCCTACGTCTTTCCTGTTTTATCTTTCTGTTACTTAATTAGCCATGTTATAAAAAATAAATATGATGGGGTGTTCTGCTATTTAAGTAACGAACAGCGGTATTTTAATAATTTCATAGGACGCGCGAGAAAGACAGTAAGGTGGCAAAAGTAAATTTCTTATTGAATAGTGTCATATTTAAAGAGTTTGCACAATATGTGCAGCATGAGCCAAACCAAATTAGTATGCAGTTGAGAAAAATAACAGCAATTTAAAACCGAAAAGAAACTTAGTAAATTCATTCATTCACTCACAAGCTACTACCATTACTAACTCTTTATTCATTCATTTGGTTGGTAAAGTTGTTGTTTCCATAGTTAGTAGTGAAACCAAAGAACAACACAGTTTCTTTCCATAGAAAAAATAAAAAACTAAAGACCAAACATAGAAGAACCATAGTTTCTTTCTTTGTAGAAAGAAAAAGAAAGTGTTTGTTTGACTTGACTCCAAAAAATCATATATTCAACCCAATTCTCCCGCTAATCTCGCCTCAACAAACACACATTTCCCTCCTTTTCCTTTATGTCCCAAAACCTCATTGTCACTTTTTTCTTCAACTAAACTAAACAAACTCAACACAATGATTCTCTTCTTCACCTTCTTATTATCCATCATCACTACCACCATCTCCACCTCCACTCCAACCCGATCTCCCCCGTCCTTTCTCTACGGTAACTACTCGACTCATTTAAATTTTCACACGCGTATATATATTTGGTATCACAGTGAATTTCGTATCGAATGAAATATTTTCGATTACTACTAATTAATTAATTTCATAATTTATAATGCAGGTAATTTGTCCTCTTACCACATTAACTGCGGCACTTCAACTAACACAACTGACAACTTCAACACAACATGGCTCTCCGACCGTTACTACACCGGCGGCTCAACCTCCGTCGTATCGGAGCCACTCCGTTTCAACCTCCCATCGGAAAAAACTCTCCGCTACTTCCCTTCTTCTTCCAACGGTAAAAAAAACTGCTACTCTTTCCCCTCTCTTCCCTCATCTCGTTACCTTCTTCGTACTTTCACCGTCTACGATAACTACGACGATAAGTCTCGTCCTCCTTCATTCGACGTCGCACTCTCCTCCACCATCATTTTCAACTGGCGTTCTCCATGGCCTGAATCGAGTTCTCGCGACGGTGCTTACTCTGATCTCTTTGCCTTTCTCGCCACTCCTTCTACCGCCGATCTTTGCTTTTACGGTTTCGCTACCGATGCTCCGATTGTTTCTTCAATCGAGCTTGTTCCTGTTGATTCTTCTTCATACGATTCTCTCTCCACCGGAGAAAATGTTATTTTAGTTAACTACGGTAGAATTTCATGCGGTTCTGATGATCATTTCGGTCCTGGTTTCACCAACGACAGTGACAAATTCGGCCGGTCATGGCAACCGGACGAAGCATTCCGAATCGGATCGGAAATAGCGGTTCGAGGTTTGTTAACGGAGAATACAGTTAACGGTAGTGATAAAGAACCGAATTATTTTCCGATGAAGCTTTATCAAACGGCTGTGACGTCAGAGGAGGATGAATTGGAGTACGAATTGAGTGTGGACGCGAAGATGGACTATATGGTGTGGCTGCATTTTGCTGAGATTGATTCTAGAGTGAAAAAAGAAGGAGAAAGAGTGTTTGATGTGTTCATCAATGGAAACAATGTAACAAGAATTGATATATACAAAGAAGTGGGAAGTTTTACTGCTTTTACTTGGCATTATACTGTTAGAAATTTGAGTAGTAATGTTTTGGGGATTAAGCTTGTAGCTGTTTCTGGTGCTCCTTTGATTAGTGGTTTTGAGAATTATGCATTGGTGCCTAATGAACCTTCAACTCACCCTCTTCAAGGTCTTTACTTAACCCCAAATTAGTACTATTTTCTTTCTTATTTGTTTGTTTGAAATTATTATCGGTATCTATGTGATTTGTTTGAAATTAGTGCTTTATAGATTATGCGTGATTGTTTTGTAGTAAGTGCAATGAAGGCATTGAAGGAATCGCTTCGTGTTCCGGGTAGAATGGGATGGAATGGTGATCCTTGTGCTCCTACAACTTGGGATGCTTGGGAGGGTGTTACTTGCCGTATGAGTGACGATAAAACTGCTCTCCTCATTACTGAAATGTAATCCATTCTTTCCAATTCATGTTCCAAGCATGTGCTGAATACATATTTGTACTAATTTTCATGATCCATTCTTTAGTTTTTGTAGTCTTGTGATTAAATTACTCTGCCCCTCCTGACTATATATGCATGCTTTCTGCCTATTGTCAAGAGTAGTAAGGTTAATTGTAAAATAGGTTCAATTGGTAAGTAAAAGGAAAGATGGTGGGTTATATAACTCACTCTTGATATCTTGTTTGAACATATAATATTTTTCTTGCATAATGAGTTTTGGATATATTGTTGTCAATGGATTCAATTCCTGCTTCACAAATGCTTATGTAAGTTAACTAGTTAGTTAAATTTCTGAACCAAAAACAGCAAATTTAAGAAGGTTCAAGTTACTGATGGATTCCTCATCAGAGAACAGTTCCTCGTCTTTATTTAATTTCGTATCCCTGCGGAGCTTCGATTTATTATTTGTTCCTATTTTCATTTCAGAAATCTTGGCAGTCAAGGCTTAAAAGGGAACATCAGTGACCAGATTAGTCTTTTATCAGACTTAGTAATCCTGTAAGTATGATCAGCTGCAAAAAAAATTTACATCTTGCATACCTTGCGACTTAAATGAATTGAGGTTCACACAATACTGACATGCATTAAGAATATACTGATTGAACAAGATTTGTAATTTTTTTCACTTGTTTAGTGGTACTCTAGCTTATATGTTCGTGTAGTAGTGATGATCTGAAGTTATTGTATATAAATTAATGTATTTTCCCCTCATTTTAGAACACTGAATATCCGTTTTCAAAATGATCAGCTTTGGTACTTGCATTTCCATGGCTACGATATCTATATATTCAAAATTTATAGAATCGTGAACAGAACACTCCAGCCAGTGCAAGGATGTCAAAGTTTCATGCTTTGTGCTTAACCAACCTTACACTGTAATTAGAGTTCCTTACATATTCTAGTGCAAACCTTGATCTTCTATCCACATTCATTATCTAAAGTGCTGTTCCCTAATGTATATTGGCCACAATTTTGCATTCCTAGTATGCCGTCTGACTTCAGTTGCGTGCAACATGTGTTTTCCTAGATTAATTTTGGTCATGTTCATATTTCTTTCAGTTATATATTGGCAACTTCTCTTTGATTTTACAGGAACATGAGTTCTAATTCCTTGCGAGGCGAAATACCATCAGGACTAGGTCAAAAGTCCCTGATTCAAGTGTAAGATCAGATAGTAACTATTAAATACAGTTACTCAAAGAATTTCTATGCGTGGGGCAAGTATAAGATCAGATATTTGATACTCTTTTTATTTTTCTGTCATGTTTTCTGTAGGGATTTATCCAATAATCAGTTAACCGGCTCTATACCTGACAGTTTGGCATCTTCGAATCTGCAGCTTGTGTAAGCATTCACTGTATTGATTAATGTCATTTTCTCTTACATAGTTCCACGACAAATTGACAATAAATAGGTTCTCTAATCCTTGCTTTTTTCTTTTCCTAATAGAAGTTTTGTAGTCTACTCCTCCCCTTACTCTTTGCACATATTTTCCTTCACGTAAAATGTGCTTTTCTATCAAAAATGTTGATGCTATGATGTGCCGTGTTTTTATGAACTTTATGTCCCTATTGTCATCCAGTTTTGAAATTTGATTTTAATTTTGTTTTGTTATTTAAATTCCCAGAATCATATTGTTGTCAATATATTTTTCATGGATCTGGTGTCTCACTTCCACAATCTTATTTCTATTCATATATATATGATTGAAATGATATAAAACACCCGACCTTTAGTGCAGTCTTACCCGTGTCTCTTTTATACATGTTATACTTTTTTCTTTTTTTTTTGGGTACATTATGTTTGTTTTATTATAATACATTGTCTCTACCAGGCTATTGAATGATAACCTATTGGAAGGACGAGTACCAGAGCAACTTTATTCTGTTGGCGTGCATGGTGGAGCTATCGAGTATGTCATTTAATATTCAAGTTTACTCTGTCAGATTCTGCTTGATATTGTCTTTAGAGTTTAGGGGATACGGATTACTTAGCTACTGAGTATGTCACTTCAATCTGATTGTCCATTGTTTCTTTTGCTATAATCTGCATTTTTGGTCTATGTCTACCTATGTTTGCATAATTCTTCTAAGCTGAAGTAGATTAGGTTTACAAAATCTCTTGCCTTTTTGCTTTTGTGAAGACAAAATGCTTACAAAATCTGTTCCATTTTGAATTTCCATTAATTTGTTTGAAGGAATGATAACTACTTCAGCCACAGTGGTTATGCTGCTGCCTTTATTTGTTTTACCGGGAACTATGTTATAAAGTCGGATAAATTGGTTATAGTCCATGACAAACCTACCAATTTTGCATTGTCTAATAAACTAACCATAGTTGTTATCTAACATGCTATGGTTGTACTAGATGCAAAGGAAACTTTATGCTGCAAATTTTGTTATATTTATGTATAATCCAATGAGAAATAATGTCTTTTCTATTTTCAATTGGATTTGTTTTCATTCAGTCTCTCTGGCAACAAGGGTTTGTGCGGTGCACCATCTCTACCATCATGTCCTATGTTTTGGGAGCATGGGAGATTATCGAGTCCGGGTAAAATTGCAATAGGCTTGTCATGTCTTTTTGTTTTCTGCGTGGTACTGCTGCTGGTATATATCTACATCAGAAGGAAAAGGAACGATTATGACTTTGGTCTACCCCATGAAATAACGGGTGAGTACAATTTGAATGAGATTCTGTTTTTTTTTTTTTTTCTTTCATGAGTACTTTTGTTTATAATAATATTCCTGGTAATGTGGTTTATATTTATTTCTGGGGGCTGATTGTGCTGTTGCTTCATTTGCTTTACCTGTGCAGTGGCTGTTATTTCGTTACTCTTAAGAAGCATATAAATAATTAAATATGCTTTATACATAATGGATTTTATTCTTGTGCTGTACTGAAGTTTGATTTTCTTGTACTGGCAAAGGAACATGCCTTTGGCATGAACATTGAAGACACCCTTATTCCTTCATACAATGATTGGGACTTGAGATATTTGCTCAAGGTGGCAAGATAATAATAGGAATTCGTAAACTTGGAGTACAATTTGGAATCTTGTACCATATATCTAATCATTGATTTGTTCTACTAATAATTAATTCCATTTCACATAACTCTGGCCATAATTTTTGTATTATCCTTCCTATAAGAAGTTTATTGTGAGGGTTTAAATTTTACTAAATGACTGGAGATGTTTTGTCGTTGTTTTGGAATAAAAGTTTTTAGGGGCCTTGGATATTTTAAGCTCATGCTAATTGTCGACATTTCATGGCTTCTTTTGCAGCTCTAGCGGCGAAGAGAAACAAATATCAGAGACAGAAATCGTTGATGCTTCTTGAGCTGGAGAGTCAACACGCTAGGGGATTCCCTTCACCTTTTACTCCACAATAACATGGTTTAATGAAAATAGAAGATTGATTTCGCAGTTTTCAGCTAAATATACATAGTTACTGCATAAAGAAAATAATTCAATGTAAGCTTGCAACACCCCTGCTCGACCTTGATGCAATGCAATGCTGCTTCAGCACAATGAAGATTCTGCATGCAAAGTGCTATCATGCACTATGACAATCGCTACCTCTACCTAAACCATCATATATATAAGAGGCATGCCCCGGTTATATCACTAGTCTTCTGTACCTTTTGAGGAATGAATGCCTGTAGGAAAAACTCGTCAATTTATACCATTTTAGGTGCAAGTTTAGTGTCTGGTTTTTCAAGTTACACCAAATTCACTTGATTCTTAACACTGTATATTGATTTATATAATCAAAATTAGTGAGCGAGTTTTATCTACAATGTATCATAGCTTTTATATTCATTTATACAACCAAGTAAAACGATGATAAAGAAAATTTTGTATATTTTCCTCACATAGATACTCATTTTACCTGAAACTACAGCTTCGAATTCATGGTGGATTCTTTGTTTATTTTCATCTTTTTTCAGATTGAACTGAAGTTATAGATTTTTATTCCTTTTTGTATAAAAACAAAAGATCTACCATCTTTTTTGGATGACTCTGCTCTCATCATTGTTCTCCTTCATAAATCATGTTGACTTGACTGTTTTGCAAGCTTTTGATGAGTACTGTATATTTTTGTTTTTTGTTTTTTTTTTAAGAAACTAAATTAGCTCATTCAAATTAGCACTCGTAGATTTATTGCATATAAGCATTTATTGCATATTTGCATTAGTGCCTTGAGACTTGTGAACATACAAGAATTGTTCTTCACATAGATTAGCAGAACCGGTAAATCCTGACTATTTTATGAGCCTCCAACATGTAGTTGTAATTCATGCTGAGGTCCCTTAGGTTGTAGAAGATGATCTTAACTTATTTGTGATAGTAATCAATTTTAAATCAAAAACTTTTACATCCAAACTTACTAATTAAGATTTCAAGACCAGTTTAAAAATATGGAGAATGTTAACTTGTGCCCTTAAGGCACATGTTAAGGAAGCAAAAATAGAAATTATTAAATGCTAATTTGTGCATTTTGACTTTTAAAGCATTAAATTTCTTGTATCATTAAATGTTGAATTTTTATTTTGGTATATCTTAACATGTGCCATAAGGGCACATGTTAACAAGACCCAATAATACTAAATTTTTTGACGGAAAAATATTATTACTAATAACTGATTAAGTATATATACATTTGTTGAAAAATGTTTAATAAATCCTAACCCTTGAATTAGAAGAGTGGCTTAAAGGCTTCTTTAAACCATCAAATTTCCCTTCATTTACATGAGATTCATATTTCTTTTTTGGGACATTAAGTCACTACTTTAGTCTAATAGTGAAAAATTTAGATAGCATGTATGAGGTCTTAGATTCAAACTCATTGGCACTAATGTAAAAAAACAAAAATGTTTGGAATTTTGCTCTTCTAGCCCCACTTATTGCTTCCAGGCCCCATTCTGACCAAATTACCCATAAGCGTGTTTCATATTGTACAAAATAAGATGTATACTCGTCAGAATCACTTTACATGTAAGGTTATTAGGAACCCTTTGAGTACTTCATGTGTTTTGTAGAAACTTGGTGGAATCTATAAATCCTTTTTTTTTTACTTTTAATTTTTGTTAAAGAGCGTGATATAAGGTTTATAGGTGGTTAGATTGGGAACCAGTTGTACAACAAATCTGTCGGTGTTATTTTCCATCTTTTATACCTCAATGTTGTCGGAGTTGTTTTCCAGCTTTGTAGAGTAAGATGATAAGACTAGTGTTAGGTTAGATTTGACTTTGAATTGACATGATGTTGTGTGGTCCGTCTGAAAGGCTCGAAATGATCTTTTTTTTTTTTGCAAGACAGGTGGATGTGGAGTAAATGTTTGATAGGATTTGATTTTCCTTTTGAAAATGGTTTTATGCTAAAGATTTCTATAGCAATCTCTGCTCTCCTTATATGAGTGGGTGGTGGAACCCGTCCTTTGTTGGTTCTGATAGAGTTATGTGTGGTTGACACGCCTTAATCTCTCTTTTTGTTTGAGCTTAGTGGCAGTCTAATCTACCATTTGAAGGCTTTGTCTGTGGAATGGCGCCATTGCCCTTTGGAATCTCATATTGTGGTAGATCACTCCGTTTTTTAATTAATAGCTCTGGATTGCTTTTTAGCCCCTACTCATACTTTTATATATTTGTAGTTTTGCTTTCTTTTCTAGTGACCGTTCTTTTTGTTATCTGTTCTAAATATCTCTAATACTCGTTATACTTTAGTTTTGACCTCTTTTATAATACTACTATATATAATATTTGTCATTCCAAGAAGAAAAAAATGTATAACATGGAATAATCTATAAAAATACATTAAGTCAGCTATGTATCTCGTTTGTATCATGTGCTATGTAACACATTGTCAAAATGGGTCAGATTTATTCATTACAAGCACTCTATTTTGTTTTCCCTCGATCTACCTAAAATCACATTGAGTACACATAGACATTTTAATATTTTCCAATAATTTACAAAGTAGAATTGATCTAGGCATTGACTTTGACCAAAACCAAAATGAAAAAAAACAGACATTATACATGTATCCAGTTTTATTTTGCCATATACATCATTATACTGTACTACATAACAAAGTGACATTATAGTGTTGTTGGAACAAAGTTCACATTGGTGTGTGAATTGAAAATAAAATTGAGTCCCATATCGGGTACTAGAACCAACTAGTGTGTTGTAGCATACTAGTGTGTATTTTGAGGAAATAAACAAAATTAAGTCTCACATTTATTTATTTAATTGTGACTTATTTTCACTAATTTTGTAACTGCTTATTTATGGGAGAATAACTCCAATTGATGGCTACACTAAGAAAATATATGCATATACATAGCTACCTTCAACATAGTGATGGCAAGCATCTCAAATAATATGATGCATATCATATTTCAATGTTAAAAAAAATTTCATTGTTCATTATGCAGTTAGCATTCCAAGTTATTGAGAATATCATCACAAAATTGAGATTTTGCACTATGTATTGGAAGTTTTGTCTTTCCTCCTCTTTGTATGAAAAAATTCATTTCGTATATATTGTTGGTATGCTCAAAGGTACTTGAATTGATTTTTTACAATTAGCTTTGGTTTGGCTTACATGTATAGTTGGAATTCTCTAGCACCTTAGTTTTCATATACCTGCCATACTGCAATTCATCGGAGGATCATTTTGAGGTTAGTTAATATCTTCTTGTTATGCTGAGATGCTATCTCATGAAACTATTATAGATAAAAATTGTTCATTTGAATTTCACCATGATTTAGAATTTTTATACTAAACATGTTAGAATCTTTTTCTTAGAAGGATTATTTAAGGTGATTAGAAAGTTATTTTTCAAAAGATGATTTAGAAAGTTATTCTTCGGTAAAGATGATTAAAAAAGTCATTTGATTCTAAATTATGCTTTGATTATAAACATGAATTTCCTTTGGAGATTTTAAGTTTGATATGTCTATATTGAACTTGTTCTATTGTGTTGTTAGACTTTTATTCTAACAAAATTACTTTATGCATATTAGAGTATTTCATAAGTTGAAGTTTTGAATAAAAGAAAAAATCTTATACCGATAATTTGGTTTATATTATGAGTGATAAAAGTATCACTAGTTCCTTCGAATTAAGAATGGTCTTAGTACCATTATCCCTTTGATTTGAGAATGGTCTTAGTACCATATTGGAATGGCTTCAGTGTCATTATATTGATTGATATTGTAGTATCATCAATACATGTGGTATTGTAGTACCACATGTGGTATCGTAGTACCGTTGATTCATAGATTGATGTTGTTGCATCAATCTGAGTGGTATTGTAGTACCACTGAATCACCGATGAGTAATAGATTGATGCCGTAGCATCAATTCGAGTGGTATTGTAGTACCATTCATGAAGGTGTATTCTTTGACCGATTTCTACCGTGCAGTAGAAAATCGGTATACAGTTGTAACTGGGCTGTTTTATCCTGGGGACGGCGTGGTTGATAGTCTGCTTACACAATTTTGGGCAGTGCCACGAAACGTCTTAAAGAGAGCGACCTAGTCCGCGACTCAACCCAGTAATCTCTTCGGTGGCTGTAAAAATTATTTTTAACTGTTTTTAAATCCCGAAAACAACAATTTTAAGACGTTTCATTCTGCCATGACTACCGAAGAAATTACTGGTTCATATTATTATGTCGCTGACTATGGCAAACCATTTTGGTTTAAAGGGAATCACTTCAAACATTAGCAACAAAAATAAATCATATTTTTAGAACAATAAAAGAGTTGCTAACGTGTTGAAGGATTATATTTCAATTGTATTTGAAATAATTGAACAAGTTTAAAAATGATAAAAAGTCTAAAGAAGATGCACTTGAAAGTCTGATAACTTGTCTTCTTTTGAAAGAAAAAGTTGTAAAGCAAGATCAGAAAAATAACGAAGTGCTTGTTGTCTCGAACAACAACACTAGAAACAGAAAAAGATACTCATCACTTTTGTTGATGAATGTTGAGATTATTTTTCGTAAATCTTATGGAAAATAAAAGTGATAAATGATGTTCTTGACATGTTTTAATTCTTTGGAATTGAAATTGAAAATTAGTTCAATAAGAAAGTCAAGTAACTTCATTTTGTTATAAGGCACAAAATATGATTCCCACATTTTTTAATGAGAATGAAATTATACATGAAAAAACTACAACTTACTCTTTTGAGTTGAACGGTAAAGAAAAATAAAATAAAAATAAAGAACCTTTTGCCGAGCTAGTTGTTACAGTCATGTTTAATTTCGGCATTGCGTCTCATTAGTGGGGGAATTCAATTACTTGATTGTTTTGTGCTAAATAGAGTGCCTAAGTGCAAGAACAAAATTCACTTGTGAAATTTTGTAGAAAAGACAATTTAACTTGTCTTATTTTTTGAACTTGGAGTAATTTGACGTAGGTTCAAATTCTCAACTCCAAGAGAGTTTAACTCACTAGTAGAGCCTATGAATGTGTATTTGTTGATACACAATTAACATCAAAGCTTATAGGTTGTTGCCTAAATGCTAAAATGGTCATAGAATCAAAAAATGATTTCTATGAAAATGAATTTCTCTTTAAAATTGAGAAATAGTGGGGGCTCTAGTGGGGGCATTGTACCTGGTCACATTCCAGTGATCAGAAGTTGTAATGAGAACATCGAACAAGATGTAATAGAACCTCGAAGAGGTAAGATAGCAAAAGTTGCTAAAAAGTATGAACCTGATTACATGGTTTATAGATTAGAAAAGGATCCAACGAACCTCCAAGAAACTGTCTTTCTTGGATGCTGATTTATGGTTGTAGCCGTAAATGATGAGATAGATTCTCTATGTTGATTTATGGTGGTAGCCGTAAATGATGAGATGAATTCTCTATTGTCTAATAAGACTTGA
The DNA here is from genome assembly GCF_020283565.1 of Trifolium pratense. NCBI lineage: Eukaryota > Viridiplantae > Streptophyta > Magnoliopsida > Fabales > Fabaceae > Trifolium > Trifolium pratense. Next base: position 9,626,246 of record NC_060059.1, read on the forward strand.
CATTTAGTAAAATTGCCTCATGAGTACAAATTGAATGATTATAAATAAATTTTAGAAAGGAAAACAAATATATATCTTTTCAACATATTTTCTCCAATTACAAGAATAATATCCATAAGGCCAAATGGATGTTATAATTACTTTTCTAAATAGTGAATTGGAAGAAGAATTTTTTATGGAACAACCTAAATATATTTTTTTAACTCATGGGCATGAAAACTAAAGTCGATAAGTTGGATAAGACTTTGTAGAGTCTTAAACAAGCCATATGAAATGACATGAAAAGTTTGACAATTTGATGATTGTCAAATGAATTTCGAAGTAAATGTAATCTTGGATATTGAGATTATTGATCCATGAATGCAAATTTCCTTAAATCAATCTCACTATGATGAGAAAGTTTTAAAGAAATATATTTACGGAAGCAAATTTGTTTGTGCATACTATACGATCATAGTGTAAAAACTATGGAAGAACACTAGTGAAAGTGTAAGACAATCAGAATATGAAAGCATATATATGTTGCCGCATTTGATATGTCACTGATTGTACTTGACCCGACGTTGCATATGTCGTAGCATTGCATATGTTGTGGTACTGTTGTGCCGGTTTGTTAGTAAACCGAAGAACTAGCATTGGTATGCTATTGAGAGATTCATGAGATAAAAATGACCATGAATCTCATATCATATTATTATTAGAGATTTTCTGATATTCTTGAAGGATACAATGATGTAGATTGGAATACATTATTATATGATTCCAAAACAATTAGTAACTATATATTTGGAATATATAGTAGAGAAATTGTATCTTGGAAATCAGAGAAACATACTATATTGGCTTAATCCAATATGAAGTCTGAAATGATACCATTAGCCACAGCTAGTGAAGAAGCAAGTTGGTTGCTTGCAATTTGAGATTCCTTTATGGAATAATCTATGCCAGATGTGTTGATCCGTTGCGATAGTACCGCGGCTATTGCATAAATTGAGAACCGTTATTATAATGGTAAAAGACGTCGAATAAAAAGAAAGCACAACACAGTGAGATAGATAGTCTCTAAAGGTGTTGTAAGAATGGGTCATGAACACACTGATGAAAAAATTTAGCAGATCCTTTGACGAAAGGAATAGCTAAAGTGGAAGTCCATAATACATCTGTAAAGATGGGACTAATGCCTAAATGAATTTCTCATGATGGAAACCCAACCTAAATGACTGGAGATCCCAAGAAATAGGTTCAATGGGTAATAACAAGTTGTGAGGAGTTAAAGATGATCATGCAAGTAAAAATAAGAAAAGCATGATTCCTGAAAGTGAAAGATGAGATAATAAAACTCTTAATGAGATCTATACTCTGTATGAGTGGAGTACCGAACTTCAGGAGTACTCTTGATAGACTCACCTATATGAATGTGGAACTAAGGCCGGTTCCTATGGAATTTAGAGGCGAATTCCTAGAGCGTTCATAAAACTGGGATACACGTGCAGGGCCATTAAAGCACGGGCTATAAAGATACACCTTAAGAAAATGTTGTGTGCGAGTTTGAGAAAAATCCGAGATAGAGTTCAAGACAAGTGTCACTCTTACTAAATCGGGCTCTTACTTGCTATGTAAAGGTTCAAGTCATAGACACCTTTGCTTATGCACAATCTTTTAGAAGTGTCCTACGATATATTGGAATTTTCTTTTAAATTCAAGTGGGGGATTGTTGGAACAAAGTTCACATTGGTGTGTGAATTGAAAATAAAATTGAGTCCCATATCGGGTACTAGAACCAACTAGTGTGTTGTAGCATACTAGTGTGTATTTTCAGGAAATAAACAAAATTAAGTCTCACATTTATTTATTTAATTGTGACTTATTTTCACTAATTTTGTAACTGCTTATTTATGGGAGAATAACTCCAATTGATGGCTACACTAAGAAAATATATGCATATACATAGCTACCTTCAACATAGTGATGGCAAGCATCTCAAATAATATGATGCATATCATATTTCAATGTTAAAAAAAATTTCATTGTTCATTATGCAGTTAGCATTCCAAGTTATTGAGAATATCATCACAAAATTGAGATTTTGCACTATGTATTGGAAGTTTTGTCTTTCCTCCTCTTTGTATGAAAAAATTCATTTCGTATATATTGTTGGTATGCTCAAAGGTACTTGAATTGATTTTTTACAATTAGCTTTGGTTTGGCTTACATGTATAGTTGGAATTCTCTAGCACCTTAGTTTTCATATACCTGCCATACTGCAATTCATCGGAGGATCATTTTGAGGTTAGTTAATATCTTCTTGTTATGCTGAGATGCTATCTCATGAAACTATTATAGATAAAAATTGTTCATTTGAATTTCACCATGATTTAGAATTTTTATACTAAACATGTTAGAATCTTTTTCTTAGAAGGATTATTTAAGGTGATTAGAAAGTTATTTTTCAAAAGATGATTTAGAAAGTTATTCTTCGGTAAAGATGATTAAAAAAGTCATTTGATTCTAAATTATGCTTTGATTATAAACATGAATTTCCTTTGGAGATTTTAAGTTTGATATGTCTATATTGAACTTGTTCTATTGTGTTGTTAGACTTTTATTCTAACAAAATTACTTTATGCATATTAGAGTATTTCATAAGTTGAAGTTTTGAATAAAAGAAAAAATCTTATACCGTTAATTTGGTTTATATTATGAGTGATAAAAGTATCACTAGTTCCTTCGAATTAAGAATGGTCTTAGTACCATTATCCCTTTGATTTGAGAATGGTCTTAGTACCATATTGGAATGGCTTCAGTGTCATTATATTGATTGATATTGTAGTATCATCAATACATGTGGTATTGTAGTACCACATGTGGTATCGTAGTACCGTTGATTCATAGATTGATGTTGTTGCATCAATCTGAGTGGTATTGTAGTACCACTGAATCACCGATGAGTAATAGATTGATGCCGTAGCATCAATTCGAGTGGTATTGTAGTACCATTCATGAAGGTGTATTCTTTGACCGATTTCTACCGTGCAGTAGAAAATCGGTATACAGTTGTAACTGGGCTGTTTTATCCTGGGGACGGCGTGGTTGATAGTCTGCTTACACAATTTTGGGCAGTGCCACGAAACGTCTTAAAGAGAGCGACCTAGTCCGCGACTCAACCCAGTAATCTCTTCGGTGGCTGTAAAAATTATTTTTAACTGTTTTTAAATCCCGAAAACAACAAGTGTCATTTAATTAGAATGTCATTTAATCAATAAAATGTATAACATGGAGTAATCTAAAAGAATTAATCAAAAACACATAGTATGTATTCCATTTTGTTTTTCCTTGACCTAAAATCACATTGAGTACAAATTAGACATTTCGATATTTTCTAATTTACTGTACAAAGTAGTAGAATAATTTGATAGGAGTATTAAGCATTGACTTTGACCATAACAAAAATGATTAACAGACACTAAAGCAAAGTGTGTAGAAATTGACTTTTTAACAAGCATACAACGAATATCTATATGACTTTAGACTCAACACGTTAATAATTTATTTTTATTATTGTCAGAATCTTTTTCTCTTCGATCCAGCCATGCTTTGACTGAAAGACCAATTCAAACTCAATAAGTGTGGAGTATACTTCAAAAATATAACTATACTACTAGTAGGCCTAATATATAATGAGATACTAATACTACTAGCTATAATATTAATACCAAATATAAAAAGCTATAAGTGTGCAAGTGTAACATTAATGAATTTATCGGTACACATTTTATTTAAATATATATTGCTATATTGTTAATGTGTATAATTTTCATAAACTTATAAATAGTGTTTATTAATTTTTCTGTATTAAGTATTATTAATAAATTTATTAAAATTGTCCACATCAGTAATCTTTTATATTATAAGCTTGTATACACAAGCAAATTCTAAACCCTAATTTGTTTTCCCTGTTTTTCCTCCATTTTATGAGGCAATTTTTATAAAAAAATAATACAATTTTGTCTTGACTGGGACTCGAACTCGCAACCCTTCAGTGAGGCAATTTTTATAAAAAAATAATACAATTTTGTCTTGACTGGGACTCGAACTCGCAACCCTTCAGTGCAAGGCAATATTTCCAATCACTATGGCAAATATACCAATTGTGATTAAAATTATGTGCAATAATTGATAAGCACCATCAATTTTAAAAGTATATCATATCAAAATTATTGTTGACTATATTATTCATCACGAAATATTTTTATGTCTTTCCTGATCAATGATTTTTTTTCTACCGGATCATAAATTTAGAGAATAATTATCATGTGAGATTTAGAAAATTATTATCACGTGTGATTTGGAAAGTTATATATATATATATATATATTCTCATACTATAACACCTTCAACAATATTGAAATCTATTAAAAAAAAAAACATATTTCACATTTCAATGTCATTATGTAACCTTGCTTATATCACTTTTTAAATTATTTATTATGCAGTTTATTAAATTGTAGTTTTTTAAAATTGGAAAAAGAATTTTGTCAAAAAAAAAAAAGAAAAAAGAATTGATATTTTTTATAAATACCCTTTATTTTTACGTTAATGTATCCAAACATAAATCAATTATGTTTAACTCACTTTTAACCAAAATCAAATCTATCAAACTCAATTCTGCTAAATCAATTTTTTTTTGCAATACAATCAAACACAACCATAATCATGTCACTAATCACATTCATTATTTTGATTTTAACATTGTAGATTTAATATTAACCTATGATCAATTGATACAATATGCACTAGCAGATATTGCAATGATGTTACGTAGTTGTGGGAAGAGTTTAAAAGATTATCCTCCAATGCCTAGAGCAGACATATCATTAGTTCCTGATATACAAAAATAGTTTAATACACGACGAATTGAATTATAACAGACGATCATTAGCTGAGGAACATGTTAGATTGATGTCAACTATGACTTCAGAGCAACGTAAAGTATATGACGCAATCATGACAAGAGTTAACGAAAATAAACCTGGTGTGTTTTTTCTTTATGGTTATTGCGGTACAGGGAAGACATTTATCTGGAGGGCCATGCCAGCCGCATTACGCTCAAAAGGTGATATAGTTTTAACAATTGCCTCAAGTGGGATCGCTGCATTGCTTATACCTGGCGGTAGAACAACACATTCAAAGTTTTGTATTCCTCTAAATGTTGACGAGTTTTCAACAATCATGAAAAGATTTAACGAAAACAAACCTGGTGTGTTTTTTCTTTATGGTTATGGTGGTACAGGGAAGACATTTATCTGGAGGGTCATGTCAGCCGCATTACGCTCAAAAGGTGAGATAGTTTTAACAGTTGCATCAAGTGGGATCACTGCATTGCTTATACCTGGCGGTAGAACATCACATTCAAGGTTTTGTATATTCCTCAAAATATTGACGAGTTTTCAACATGTACCATAATTCCTAAAAGCCCTTCGGCGCTATTAATACAAAAAGCAAAGCTCATTATATGGGATGAAGCACCAATGATGCACAAACACTGTTTCGAAGCTGTTGATCGAACTTTAAAAGATATTATCAAGTTTGTTGATGAAAAAAATAAGCACATTCCCTTCGATGGAAAAGTTGTTGTTTTTGGCGGAGATTTTAGACAAATTCTACCAGTAATACCCAAAGGTACAAGGCCAGAAGTTGTTCATGCTACTATTAATTTTTCGGTTCTTTGGAATTTTTGTGAAGTTTTAACATTGAGAAAAAACATGAGGTTTCTCGGTGGTGCTTCGAGTGCAGATGTTGAACAAAGAAGATTGTTTTCTGAATGGGTTTTGGGTGTTGGCGATGGAGAAATTGAAGATGACAACGACGATGATTTAGAACTTGACATTCCATCAGATTTATTGATTCCAAATTCAGGTGATCCTTTTGCTTCTATCGTTGAAAGCACATATCCCCAACTTTTACAAAACATGAACGATATAACGTATTTCCAAAATAGAGTTATACTAGCTCCTAAAAATTCAATAGTCGACACAATAAATGATTATATGTTGGATTTAATTCCTGGTGAAGAAAAAACATATTTGAGTTATGATACTCCACTCACACAAAATATAGACAGTCAAACAGTGGATGATGTTCATACTCCCGAAATTTTGAACATGATTTCTACGTCGGGACTTCCAAATCACAAGTTGAGACTTAAAGTTGGAGTTCCAATTATGCTATTAAGGAATTTGAATAAAAAATTAGGATTATGCAATGGAACAAGACTTATTATTACGAGATTGAGAAAACGTGCTCTTGAAGGAAAAATTATTTCAGAAAGTAATATTGGTGATCAGGTTTTCATACCTAGATTTTTTCTGATACCATCTGACGTGAGAATTCCTTTTAAATTTCAACGGAGACAATTTCCTATAATGATTTCTTTTCCGATGACTATTAATAAGAGTCAGAGACAATCTTTAAAGCATGTTGGGATATATCTTCCGTCGCCAGTGTTTTCACATGGGCAATTGTATGTTGCAATTTCAAGAGTTACTTCTAGAAAAGGATTAAAAATATTGATCATCGATGACGACAGTGAAGATACGACTAAGACTTCAAATGTGGTCTATAAGAAAGTCTTCCGTAATATAACATAATTTTCTTTGTATGAATATTTATCCAAAATTATTATTGAATTATCGTTTAATATTACTCAACTTTTTTCATATATCTTACATTATTGAAATTATCATATCTTATTTAATCATTATATATCTTACAGTTAATCAGACCCGTGCACCGCACGGGTCGATGTTCTAGTGTACATATATATCTAAATAAGAAGGGTATCGAAATATTCACATCCTATATTTTTAATGAAATCAACACGTTGTTTATATTGATTTTAATATACCGACACACTAGCAAACCTACTCTTATTATTTATTAGCTAGGTGATTGTCTACAAAAATGTCCTGAACTGTTATTATGCTTTTATAATATTAATTTTAAGCCTGTGTGCGCTGGCTTAATTGGGAAGTCCAGATCTATTGTTGGGAAATTGGGAAATCAATAATATTAACTTATATCTTAATGTGGCATGACTTAACGTCAAGCAAATGTTTAAATTTTTAGAAATTCAAATTGTTGTTATTTGTCAAACCATAAGTACTTTGTTTGGTATTATTTATCGGTTATAGTTTTCTAGTTTTGTAGCAGGACTGCGATCAAGGAGGTACTCCCTCCGTGATGTCACGGAGGGAGTATAATGTTGTTGATTCCATTTTAAGGGAAAAATATATGTATGATTTCTTATCGTAATTAATTAACAACTTGCCGACTAATTGTTAGTTAGTCCAGTGGTGATTGAGGTTTGACTTGGTAGGAAATATCAGGGTCCGATCCTCCGTAACTGCGATACGAATGAGACTGAAATAACTTAATATCATAACTAACTTGCGAACCAAATTAGATGATTCAGTGGACCGAATATTGGTGGTGAAAAAAAAAAATTAACAACTTGCCAATGGCTTTAAATTAGTTTGATGGAGAAAAAAAAAACTAAAATTATCAATTACTAACAATTACAGGTTTGATAACCGCGAACTTATTTGAAATAAATGTTGAAGTCAAATAACAGATGTTCAAACCCGAAAAAAATAAAAAATGTTAATAAACTAACGACTAATTATTAATATTTGTCTAAAAATGCTATAAAATTTTAATTCCTGCAAATATAGTCTTTTTTATTTTAGTTTCTATAAGTTTTTTTATTTGGTTTTAATCCTTACAAATTTAAAAATTGATGGTTTTTTTTTTTTTTGTTGGAAAAAAATTGATGGTTTTAATCTTTGATAATATATGTGGCGCAATATAATCATGAGATGTAGTGTAATATAAATGATTTTCAGGACTAATAATTAAAAGCAATTGTTATTCGATTTACAGGGAATGAATCTAAACAAAAAAAAATTACAAGAATTAAAACCAATAAACAGTATAATTATAGGGGCGCGCAAATATTATATTTAAACCTTGACATTTTAATTGACCATAGACTGTCTTTACTTTTCTTTCTTTGTAGTGATCACTTGGTAAGTTGGTATTAAAATATAATTTATAGGAATATTTCCATGTATTTTCTTAACTTTTTCCTCGTTGTTTCTCTTGTCTTTTATCTCTTGAATTAGTACTCATTTCTTACATAAACATCCTATTGTGTGATGGATTTTATTTATCGTTTTTTCAGATAAATAATATTAATGATTCATTATGGACTATTATAGTAGTCTTAAAAATATTTATAAAAAAAAATGTAAAATATGTTAATTAAAAAAAGGATTGAAGGTTACTTTTTATTAATAAAAGGATAATTGGAGATATGTGTTTCCCTCTTTAAAATAACCTAAACAACAACCTATATAATAGATATTTTAGTCACTTAATTATTTAGTTTTATAGGATTGATATTTGACTGAAGCGTATGCAAATATATTTATTAAAAGATATTATTCCAATAAGGATTAATCTAATTTTATCTTAGATAAATGTGTTGCGAAGAAAATATCAAATTTTATTTATCTTTCAATCAAATTTTAAATTATCAACGTCTAAAAATCAGAGAATTGTCACAAACTCTTTTTTTTAGCCAACATACAAACTCAAAATAATAACTACCCAGATTAGTTCAATCAAACACCTCCAAATTAGTCATAAAAATCAGCTGGTTACCGTTGAGAGCCTATTGATGAGTGGTGACAAAATATGGTGGCTGGATACTTGACAAAATATCTTTGCATCCTATAATAATCGACGTGGGACTCCTACAATTGTATATTCATTGTAATCATTGTAATATTAAGATGTTCACAATATTGCTTATTATCAAGAAAATATTAATGTGTCAAAAAAAAAGAGAAAATATTAATTAAAATAATTTAAATTATCTTTCTGTTAAGAAAACTATTAACAAATATTTTCTGAGCATATTAAGAAATAAAAAAGAATTTAATTTATATTTACCGTCAGTGTAAAGTTATTTTACACATGCATCCAATAATATATTGACACATCATGTATGGTATTTAAAAACACATGATGTGTCACATTCATTAAATGATATGACAATGCATCATTAGATGTATGTGTAAAGAATCTTTACACCGACAGTACACAACAATTAAACCAGTGGCGGAACCAGAAAAAATATCGTGGGTGGGCCGAAAAATAGTCAATCTATTTTCAATTTGAATTTTTTGCTCCTCTATTTTCACATGTTACAATTTTGGTATCAACAAACTATATTTTTACTCTAAAAATTGTGATTTTTGGCTATAAATGTGATTTACTGTCTCCAACATTGAATCAAAAGATGAAATATCAAATTTGAGACCAAAATTCACAATTTTTTCCCATTAAAATTCGCTAATTTTACAGCAAAAAGTAATAAAAAAATATTGAGTTAGGATTAAAATTGCAACAAATGTGAAAATATGGGACTTGAAAAATTTAATATTAATTAAACATATTTTTTTATGTCATTTCATATTTATATATGCTAGTTTAACTGTTAATTTTATCTATTATTATAAATTCAATTAATTATGAACTAACATTTACACTAATACTTGAACTAATATGTGTACCGAATTACTTATAATCATCAATAATATACTTTAAATTAATATTTACATTAATATTTGTATATATATTTATATATATACCGGGTGACTTAAAATCATTAATAATACATTTAAATTAATACCCTACATATAAAAAAAATTATTTTTTGGGGGTGGGGGTGGGCCGTGGCCCACCTCAGCCCACCCCTAGGTCCGCTGCTGAATTAAACTCAATCAAAAATAGTGATTTTATCTTCAAAGTTGTGTATTTATTCTTTAAAAATTTATAAATTGTTATTTTTAATACAAGTTTAAGATTAAATTTTCATCTTCAATTCTCTCTTTTTTCATCAAGTGAGGTGAATAAGTGGTAAATTTCAAGTTCATTGGCCATACATATAAAATATGATATCTCTACTAATTGAACTATGTTTATGGAGACTTATTTTCGATTATTTAATTTATGCTCTTTGTACATTATGTTAGTACTTAGCATGATCTTTCAATTAATTCAAATTTTATCAACATTTTCCAAGTTTCTATACGCAAATGGTAATTTTATTTTATATAATAGGAACACATATCAGACAAATTTATTTTAACAACTTTTATTAATACTCATCTGTGATGTATGTTAGAGACTCCTATAAATCTATAATAAATGACAAATGGAGTAATATAAATTTTCATTAACCCTCATTTATTGTATCAACTCCATCCTCAAGTCTATTGCACCACTTTTTTTGAGGCATTGTTAATTTTTGGGTGTAAACCTTCACAGTTCTGGGAATGGATTCTCTCAAGTGTAATTTACACTTGAGAGAATAAAGTGTGGTTTGTTACCATTGATCAAGAGAGAGAAACATATAAAAATTTAGAGAAAATGAATTTAGATGGTGTTAGATTACACTTTATTCTCTCAAGTGTAAATCACACTTGAGAGAATCCATTCCCCACAATTCTTTATCAAATGTATCTCATTTAGATTGAGAAGTGTGAATATTGTTTATAAACTATTCATCATGACCTCGTCTCTCAAGCCACATAAGACTTTTTTGGTGTACCGAAAAAGTAGTCCCAAAGTCGAGGCAAATGGATTAAAATGGTCCGTCAATTCCATCTATGTGGTTTAGACATTTCCTTCACAAACGACGCCAATGTTTCAAACCTGAAGATGGTGGTTGAGATTGTTGAAAGTAATGAGGCAAAGTACTGCAATTGCTCATTAGAAAAGAGTGTGTGCGTGTGTGTTTGTTTGAATGGCATCCGAGAAGGGTATATACGCCTCCAACGATAAATTTAATGATGGCTTTAAGAGAGTCAATAAGTTATATAAATAACGTGTAAAGGATTTTGAATCCTTAAGCGATTATATATGGTTGTAAGATATCTGACACAGTCAATCATTAAAGTGTCGTGATTCCATCATAACATTGAATAAATAAGAACATTTTAGTCAATACTAATTTATTCAAATAAATTAATACACTTAATGAATTGTTTTATATTTTTTATAAGCAATGGATGAATGTATATTAAAAAGGAAGTTCTAGGGTTACTTCTACTTATACCCTTATGAATTTTATATAAAAATGTATATAATCCTAAACTTTATTCCACTTTCTCCGCATGTACAGCTAAATTTGACTTTGCTTACAACAAAGCAACAAAGGACAACCCTGTTGACTTTGTTGACCTGGACATCTTTAATTTTACTTATAAAACAAAAAACCATAATTAATTTTGATAGTCCAACAAATTAATAATACTCCTCATCACAAAATTTTAGCCACGTCATATACAAATTAAATTTGGTGGAAATTTCCTACATGGAATAATATCAAATTAAAACAAGTAGCCAAGCAAGTTGCAGAAATGATAATAGTACACTTTTGCAACTTGAACAATATATGAATGAGATTGTGACCTATTGAATTGAGTGAGAAAAGAAGCTTATCTTAAAGATACCATTGGCCTAATCTGTGATAGTAATAACAAAAAAACAAAATAACACGTAGTGGCCAACTACCACACCTTCCACTTGTCCAAATTGTATTTGACTTCATCCACACTTCATCGACACTTCTATGCTTGCCATGTCGGCAACATAATAATATCAGCTTCTTGTGTAAACTTTATTACTCCACTTGTGCTTAATTAATCTCTTGTTTTTTTTCTTTCTCCATAATTCCTTATATAACTTAATTATAAGACTTGCATTGTGCGTGGACAGTGTGGTAACTATAATAAAATAGTTTAAAATAGTTGTCGTTGTTTAATTTAGTTGGTAGGAATATCGCATTATATATTTAAGAGTCGGAGTTCGAATTTCGAACACTCTACTTATTATTTAAGTGAAATTTCTGACTAATAGGATACTTGACAAAAAACAAAATAGTCGTCTAACTTAACTATAGTTGGTTGGTAAAATATTATATTTCGTAATTAACACTTTTGGTTAATTCCCATATGTTTTTAACAAGTAAAACCAAACTAATTTGTTTAATAATATATTACAGGATTACATCATATCTTAATTAAAAACACAGGTGGTTGCATATCATCACTAAATTTTTTCACCTTTCTATTTAAGTTATCTAAGATAAATAAATTAAATTATAGCATGCTCGAGAATCCATCTCACATCACCCTTCCTTTGGCAAAAATCACATTATTCTGCGATTTTAAAACGTTTTGCTGATAAATACAGTACAACAAAAGAAAAAGAAAAAGAAAATAAAATAAAATCATAGAAAGATTGATGGTACGAAGAAGTGGATTAGAAATGAATGTATGATCACTTGATGTAGTGATCATAAATATGGTAACTAATATAATCAATAATAACTAATCACAATTAACTTCTAAGGAGAAATGTCGATGTTAATTTAACTTTTTTTTATTGGTGTAGCAATTTTTTAGAGTGTTTTCAAAGTATCTAAAGTGTTTGTTCTTGAATTATAAGAGTTAAGTATTTGTTCTCCTTATAATTCAATCTTTGCTTAATTGACGAATATCGAGGTGTGTAACAAATATTAAAAAAAAATAAAAAATGTAGTTTTGTTGTATTTTTATTAAAATATTATGTCTAAATAATATTTTCCCATATATTATTAGTAGCAAATTTTCACCATGCTTCAAAAGCTTTTTCTCTAACTTCTGTGACATTTGTCCCGAAAACAGCCTATTTTCTTTATCCCAGCCGATGAAATACAAAAATTCGGACTATCCATTTATCCTCAAAATTTATTTGATGTTATAGTTGAAATATTTTGGTGGAATTCTTATTTATTAATTAATTAAAGAGGGTCCACAAATTAAAGATGGGAGAAAACCAAAAGCAGTAATGTAAACCACTGAAGAGGAATTCATGAGAAACAATTGGCTCCTGTTTTGGTTGGACTTTGGGGGGTTTTCGGTCTTTTTGTCAACTTTGTCTACGTGACGTGGGGTCTATCATAACAACACCAAGGACTGTCCGTACAGATATCATGTCCTCCGATGTGCAACTTTATATGATGACACTATTTTTCATTTCATTTTAAAATTAAAAATAATATATCCAATAGGACGCCCCCATTCCTTTTTTTTTTTTTAAAAAAAATTTGGTATTCGATCTTAGGAATCTCATTCCTCATACTTATTATGGGTTTAATTTAGGCAAAACGTGTCCTAATATGTAATTTTATAAAATATAAAAATATTCTATCCATTTAAAAATTTATTAGTGGTTTTTTCAAAAATTTGAGATATAAAATCATTTATAATTATATCAATAGTAGTGTTTTTTAACGTAACATTTCCAATTGACAAAATTGTCAAACTATTCAATCTCTTGTAGTATTGATGATTTCAAGTAAAAAAAGATTATAACACTATTATAAGATTATGTTCATATAAAAAAAAGTTTAGGCCCCTAAAATCTTGAGTCCTAGGCTATGGCACTTTTAGCCTAAACCCAGAGCCAACCCTACCGATAAGTAGATAGTCAAGGCAAAACTCTCCATTTTATTACTTAGGCATGAAAGAATTTATTATTTATTTTGCTCTGTGATTTTATCTTAGTTGGTGTAGAAATCAAATTTTATAGGTAAAGTATAAGGTATTCAACCGGGAGCAGGTCCTCTCCCGCGTAATGTGTCTCAAGTTAAATTTGAACCACACTTTTTTTTTTGCAGGTTGCCCTATGCTACCAAAAGCAGTTGAATGGTCGGAATATAAACATTATCCCCTCCCGTAAAAACTACACGGGAGACAATCGTTGTCCGTATTCAACCACACATGTGACAAGAGAACAAATAGTACTCAACCAAAAAGACAATATCAAAAAGATAAAATATAGTAAAAAAATTTCATATAATTAATTTATAAGTTGTTTTAATATACAATTATGAGAAATTTATCAACATATAATAAGTTATTTTTATAAAAAATTTCAAACAATGTTAAAAATATTTATATATCCGTGGATAAATTCAAATAAATCAACCAAAACAACATATTACGCACTTAACCCATTCATCCATAAAAAGTAAAGATTCTGGACAACGAATTCAAATAGGACAAACAAGAAAAAACAAAATCACCAATATTATTCTAACAATGGGAAGATTGAGCAGTGTATGAGCTTTTATTTATTTGTTTTAATTTCTTTTGGGTTAAAAATTATGCAAATATACCCATGCATGGTGAACCTGGCCAATAAGACATACTCAAACAGGGGAAGAAAGGATGAATGAGAGATTTGAAGTAGAGTAGGGACAAATGGATGGGCAACGATATTTTATTTTCAGGATGAGAGCATGCATCTTCAAGAAAAAATCACAAACACATACTACTTTATTAGCCCAATCTTTAATTATAAAGATTACTTATTTACTACTAACACATTTATTTAAATACTTAAATAAATAATATAAAAAAATATAATAAATGTATTTATGCAATTGGTTCTAAATTTTTTTGAAAATTCCCACATTCTAAGTTTTCTTTTCATTTTTCTTCATTCACCGAAGGTGGTAATTCTGTTTGGCTCGAAATCACTCATCTACATCTTTGCATGCATGAGATTAGGTGATATTTAGCACTCTGTTTATAGATAAAGAAATCAAACTCACAAAAATAAATCCAATTTAATTAAATGTAAAATAATAAATGTCCTCTCCCTCCCACATTTGGATTTTTGGAATGTCATTTTCTATTCATGATGAAAATGTAGGTCAATGACTTGATCATAAAATTGTGATGAAGCAAAAGTAAGTAGAGATGGAAAATTGAAGAAGGAGCATGGTGAGGGGTATGTTGGGTAGCACAAGGACGGGGGGATGAACTTCACTACAAAACCCATCTCTTCATGTGAAGGTACCCATCATATTAATAATAATTAATATGTAGGGGTGGGTCCTATATCACATACACAACCCATGACTTAAACAAACATTATTTGTTGGGGGATACATGAGTACTTTTTTACGCTAGAATTCTTACATGATGAATTATTTTGTTTGTAAGTACAAATAGTGAGTGTACGATATTAGTAAATAGTATCCACTAATTTATTATAATATTTGTTCGATATTGTATAATGATATATGAGTATAAAAAACATATATATATATATATATATTCTATTTTTTTATCAAATAGCCTAGTGGCTAAAAAATTTACCTTAAAAGTGAATAAGTGGAGTATCCCGAGTTCAAACACGGCTCCTACACATATAGTGTGATGTACCTACCAACTGATCTAAGCTTACAGAGTCTATATATTCTAAATTTTAGTCCAAAAAATGAATGCATATTTTTGCTTTATCAAAAGAAAAAAAGAGAGTCAAAATGACATTAACAAAATATTTCAATTGTTATATTTTTAATATTAAAAAGATGAACACTTTGACACTCTAAAGTTTTGTAAAACAAAATTAATCCTACGAAAAACTACATTTATAAACCTAAAAAACATAGCATTACTATACGTGATTCTCTAAACTCTTTTTATAAGTTTCACATCCTTTAATGCTAGAAAGTCAAAAATATTAAAACGAATAGTATATGTATTGATGAATTGAATATGCTTTCTCACCTTAAATTATAAGTTTTGTTGTATATAGTACCTAACGTTCAATCTAGTACTTTTATGTATTGTTTTTATATTTTATCATTTTAAAGTAATTTTACCTTAAGAATATTGATATTCAACAAAATTTTCTGTGTGTGATGGTATAAATCCGCCCTTGAAGATTTAATAGTTTTTTTTTTACAATTGTTTTTTAATAGGTTTGTTTTTTAATAGGTTTGTTGTTGAGCAAATCATTGGGCTTTTTAAATCGTTAGAAATGGAACATGGTATTTCAACCAAAATAAAATGGTGAGGAATAGTTAGGATTTAAGATGAGATATATAAGTTACTTATAAGTAGTAACTACAAATTAACTTTTAGTTCTCTTTAGAAATTTATTTTACTTATAATTTTTTTTATAGAAAATCTATGTAAAAAAATAAAAAATGAAACATGGTATTCTAGAATTTACAGTATATTCTATACTTTGTACATGAATCATTTGTGTTAGACTTATGGTGATTTGACTATAGTTAATTAGTTTAAATTCTAAGGGATATTGTTGATTTTTCAATATTTAAAATATATTAGCCGCATGAAAATCAGTTTGTGGTTTAAGTTATTTTTTGACCATAATAATATCAGTCAACTCACAATGTCTTACTGCGTCAAAAAAAAAAACTCACAATGTCTTACTATTATTATTATTATTATTATTATTATTATTATTATTATTTTCAAGTAGTCTAGTTGTTAGAAATTTTACCCTTAAAATGGATAAGTGGAATGACTGGGATTCGAACCCCGAACTCATGTATATGTAATGTAATGTCTCTACCAGCTAAGCTAAACTTACGGGACTACTATGATTTTTATTTTAGTAACATATTTTTAACTATTTGAATCATAAAACCTAAAAATAATTTACATTCTACATTTTCTCAGATTAAAAAGTTTTGATAAGTTGAATTTCGTGACTTAGAATATATTCATAAAGCATTAAGCGTCGACACATATGCATATAGTTCACCAACCAATGTCTTACGGCCATAGTGAAAGTTAAACTCATGTCTTTTAGAATTAGTACAAATCAACTCTTTATCAACCGAACTCATTTTACTATGTAATGTTTCATATTTTCTCGCCGCCAAAATTCAGTAATTTCAAATCTTATGTTGTTAGTTTAGCATAAAATGAACACTATCATATTCTAAAATTTTGTTGGATACTTACCGTCGTCCAATTATTTAATGTACTCAATTATTTATATTTAATAATTCATTTGGGATGTTTTAGTGGTGTTGGTTTGAGATCTTGCAGTTTGTTCATTTTAAGGTCTCAGATTTGATTCCTTTTAACGTCAATTTCGGTGGGCTAGTCCATATAGAGTAAAAAAAAGTCAAGATTTAAGGATGATGAGATTGATCCCTTGAAATTAGTGATCCTTGGGTCGGATACTGACTTTTCAAAAAAAAACTTATGGTATTTATATTTAATATTTTAAACGGATTTTAATTAAATTAATTTGACAAATGAAAATACAAGTATTTGACCCACAGCAAAGTAATATCTCATGTGATCTTATCCTTTCTCTCTTTGCCATATATGGATACTCTCACTTTCTATCTCTATGTCCAGTACCTTGAATCTTCCTCTATTTCCATCTAAGTTGACCCACTCATTGCCACATCATCCATCTATAAACTAACAATTAATGAAACAAATTTATATTTGGTTATTATCCATGATGCCTAAATCATCCCATCCTAACTCCAATTGGTTTCATATCATTTTCCATAAAATATTACTAACAAATTCACTATGACATTTTCTTCCTATATATATAACCACCCTCAAAACAAACCAACACAACAACACCAACCACCTATTCTCTCATTCTTCTTTCTCTTTGTGTAACACTTCCTCTAATCTCTTAATGCTCTTTTCTTCATTTTCTTTAAACAAACCAAAGTTAGTTATTATAACAGAAAATAAACAAATCAAAGTTAGTTACTATTCCTAACAGAATAACTGAAAATGGAATTAGCAGGTAGTTGCACAGATGAAACAACCACCACCACCATCACCACAAGCAATGACTCTCTTTCGGTATCTCTCATTCCGGCGAAACTATCACCACCGCCGACGAACGCACTAAGCCGCGTCGGCAGTGGTGCTAGTGTGGTGGTAGATCCCGAAATTTGCGGCGGATCCGGTGAAGCTGAGTCTCGTAAACTTCCTTCATCTAAGTATAAAGGCGTTGTGCCACAGCCGAACGGACGTTGGGGAGCACAGATTTACGAGAAGCATCAGCGCGTGTGGTTAGGTACGTTCAATGAAGAAGATGAAGCTGCAAGAGCTTACGATATCGCTGCTTTAAGATTTCGTGGAAAAGACGCTGTTACAAATTCTAAAACTCTCACCAGCGTAAATAACGATACCGATGAAGCTGAAGCTGAGTTTCTGAACTCGCATTCCAAATCTGAGATCGTTGATATGCTAAGAAAACATACCTACGACGATGAGCTTAAACAGAGCATGCGTGACACGTGCGGCGGAAGACAGCGTCGCAACGGAGAATTATATGGTGCAGCGTCACGTGGCGCGTGTGATGCTAAAGCGCGTGAACAGTTGTTTGAGAAAACGGTTACGCCGAGTGACGTTGGAAAATTGAATCGGTTGGTGATACCTAAACAGCACGCGGAGAAGCACTTTCCGTTAAATGCTGTCGCGGTTGCCGTCTCCGGCGAGGGAATCTCGCCGTCTGTGGCGGCGGCGAAGGGTTTACTTTTGAATTTCGAAGACGTTGGAGGGAAAGTGTGGCGGTTTCGTTACTCTTATTGGAACAGTAGCCAAAGTTACGTTTTAACCAAAGGTTGGAGCCGGTTCGTTAAAGAGAAGAATCTCCGAGCCGGTGATGCGGTTCGGTTTTTTAGATCGACCGGACCGGATAGACAGCTCTACATTGACTGTAAAGCAAGAAGCAGTAGTGTTGTCGGTGTTGGTGAAGTTGATAGTAATAAAACCGGTGGTTTGTTTATTTCGGTCCGACCGGTTGTTGAACCGGTTCAGATGGTTCGGCTTTTTGGGGTGAATCTTTTGAAACTACCTGGTTCTGATGGTACTGTTGGTGGTAGTTGCAATGGGAAGAGAAAAGAAATGGAATTTTTTGCTTTGGAATGCACCAAAAAACCAAAGATTATTGGAGCATTATAACATTATATTAAAAGTTAATTTTCTTTTTTATGTTTAAAGTTTTTTTTTATGTGAATTTTTATAATTATGTGACTGAGGGAAAGAATTAGAAAAGTTAATAGTGGTGTAGGTTGTAACTTGCAAGTTGCAAGTTGCAAGAATGCACGTTGCAAAAAGCTGAAGTGTACATTATTAGACAAAAATTTGTGATACTAGGGGCAACAATAATTGTTGTGTTTGATAACAAAGATGGTTTTTGAAAATGAAACGTAGGAAGACAACTGTTTATTCTATATTCTACTCTTGAAAATTACTTGATCAATATTAATATCAATATATAATGTACAATATTTTTGTAGTATATTAGTAATATAATATAATCTACAATTGTCATTTTAATAGTAGTATTAAAGACATATTTGATTTTTATTATAAAAAAGCACTTGTATAATTTTTTACACCAATATATACTGTACATGTAAATTTGTTTTTGGTGAAGAAACTAATATCTCGAACTTTGTAGGATTTAAATATCGATAAATTAGTTTAAGAATTTTAGTGATGCTACATATATTTATGTTTGAGATCCAATTCAGTTTTTCTTTTTGCCAAATGATCCAATTCAGTTTTAGCTTTCATCCTTAATTTAATCTGATTCGGTGTCAGTTCTACTATCCGATCGTAATTGCGAGAATCGAACCGTGAATGATCTATCCAATTTTAAAATGTGTTATTATTGTATTTTTTTGATGCAATATTATTGTATCCGATTATGTCATAGATATTAATTCATGTGGTGTACTTCCATTGAAAAAATATCATCCTAATAAATTAAAGGGTCATACGTGTCCCCGGGATACTAGTTAAGCATACTAAAAAAAGAAATAAATAAAAAATTAATGATGAGAGAGAATAACATTTTACATATTAAAACATTGAATACATAATTTACGAGATAAAATTTCCATATTTATATTCTTAACTAGTGCTAAATTAAAATATTTACTCTTTTTTGTTTTGAGGAATGAGAAAGGTGTGCCAAATATTTAGATACAATAAAAAAAGAAGACTAGTTCATTGATATAGTTGGGGAGGGAGGGGGGGTCCAGAAGGGCATGACCTAGGAAGGTGTGAACGAGTTGATTAAGAGACATTTGTCCAATAAATAAAGACCTAGTTGGCATGCAACTTGGTACTACGTACACTGTACATGGCCCGATAAGCTTCTTCTAATATTCTCAATATATTCTACAACGTAGCAGTACATTGTTTTTGGAATGGTCAAAATTCCACCAAAAAATATAATTGAACAGCTTGCATTATTCTGAACCACGTAAAAGAAATGAAAAGAGGGGCAAAACCTGCAACTCGATCAGTCTTTGGTTCAGGACAAAGTTTTTGGGAAGATCTGTTACCTCTTTAAACTGTTGTCTAACTTCTTTTCATTTTTATATCTTTTTTGATATATAATTTATATATTTTTTTTTTATAATAGAGCTGAGATCGAACTTACAATCTTTAGTATACTAAACAAATTACTTATCATTAAATCAAATCTAATGGTTTGATATTGTATAATTTATACTTATCATCATCATCGTAATGTTAACGGATGATATCAAGTGAAACTTTTCCTTCCTGTAGATAAAATATTATCGGTTTTCTTGCAATTATTATATATTGACTTTTAAAGGTGGGTGTAGTTTTTTTTCCTATCAATCAACTAAACTAAATCAATGATATACAACTGAATTGACAAGGTTGACCCAATAATTTTTATAAATAAGTGAGGCTTAAAACAAATATTACTATTGTAACAATAAAAAAAAGGGTCTTGCTAAGGGCACTCTTTAAGCATTCCATTAAAAGAAACTTTTTATTCAAAAAATTAAACACTCTAATTTTCAATGCGTTGACTTTACGCGTTTCCTCATACTCCTATACACCGTCTTCTCATAATCATATTTATAGATATACTTATAGTTATAGTAGGTTTTGCCTAACATGGAAGGCTTCACCAAGTCTTCTATGGTGTATAAGTTGCGAATATTATTATAACGAATATGAATTTTATAAAATTTATCGTTTGATTGAGAGTTTATATCATATAAATCATTCATAATTTTTTTAAAAAACATTTATAATCATTTGATATGTTATTGAGACCCATCAAGATTAACAGTATTCAATTAAAACTCATAAACTGTTAATTTTGATGGATCTCTGAGTCTGTTTGGATTGAGTTATTTTTGATCTTTATGTGAAACAACTTATGCAAATAAATTTTTATGTATTATTATAAGTTTTTCAATGTAATTTATGATAAAAATAGCTTATAAAGATACAATTTTTGTTAGTGAAAACTTATAAATTAACATACAAATTTATTTATTTTCATAAGCTCAAAAACATGCAAATCCAAACGGGTCCTCAATAACACATCAAAAATAATATGGATGATCTACATAATAATATTCACAAGTGGTGCATGTTGCATCAGTTGGGTCAGTTGTGCACATTAGAGCCCGCCATTATAGTAAGGTAAATTAAATATATACTTATAATTTTGTCTCAATTATTACTTTTCAACTAGTATTAATTTTATCTCCTATATATATGTATTTTTTTCTCCCATGTTTAATAGTAAAGATGTAACAATTAAATTTTTTTGAGAGAATTACAATATTAATGGAGATAATTCACTCCTATTATGATTGACTATCTGGTTTCAAACATATATATATATATATATATATATATATATATATATATATATATATATATATATTGAAGAGGCTAAAATATATCAATATATTGAAAAGAGGTGAGTTCTAACATGGAAGACTTGATGAAGTCTTCCATGGTGCACAAGTAGTCAAAAACATTATAACGAATACGAATTTTATAAAATTCACCGTTGGATTAAAAGTTTATATCATATAGATCATCCATAAATTTTTTTAAAGAAATTAAAAATCATTTGATATGTTATTGAGACCGATCAAGATTAACGATATTTAATAAAAATCCATAAACCGTTAATTTTGATCGGTCTCAATAACATATCAAATGATTTTTAATTTCTTTAAAAAAAATTATGGATGATCTATATGATATAAACTTTTAATCCAACGATGGATTTTGTAAAATTCGTATTCGTTACGATGTTTTTGACTACTTGTGCACCATGAAAGACTTCATCAAGTCTTTCATGTTAGCCAAAGCCTTGAAAAGGTTGAAAAGAGGGTATAGTGTACGAGGAGTACAAAAATCCCCAAGCGAATACAGAAAATTGGGCTCAAACAGAAAAAATAAACAATAAAGAAAAACAGGGCAGCCCAAACACACAGATTGAATAAACACACTCCCTAAAAAATCAGAAACCCCCTGTCTAGACACCAAAAAACGCAGACCAACAGCATAAAGTAGAAACCAGAAAAAACAAAGCTAATTAAGGCAACAAAAACAGCACGCAGACCAGCACCGGCATACAAATCACCGGTTCATTCATCCACTCATATATAAGACAATGGTGCACTTTATCTTTACTCAAAAACCACCGCCAAGACAAAACTTTAATTTCTTCTACCACAATATTAACGTCATCCGTTCGGTCATCGAAAATTCCTTCATTCCATCGGCGCCAAATACACCATAGAACAGAGTTCCAAACCAACAATAAGCCATTCCTTTGCTTTTTCCCAAAACTCAAACCTCTTAAATAGTTCATCAAAGTAAAAAGGTCCAGTGGTAAAACTAAAACCAACCGAAGCCACTTAAACACATCATATATCACACCCTCGCCGCAAAGGAGCAATGTGAAAAGAGGTGTAGAGCGTATTCAACCTCGGAGTCACATAAAACACAACTTCTAGACCTTACCGGCACCCCTCACTTGCTAACAGCACCACCCTTGCGTGACAATGTTAGGAGTCTCGCATCATGTAAATAAATGTGTTCAATGTGGTACTTTAAGTTATAAGACTTTCCCATTTATTGGAGTAGTCTTTTGGGTTGGGCTATCCACTCAAATGGGCTATCCACATTACACCATACCCTTTTATAGACTCTACAATAGTTACTTGTTAGTCAAGTCATCATAACAAATCACTCTAACTAACAAAACAAACTTGAACTTCCTAACCAACTAAACTATGTTGTTATGAATTAGTTTATTCAACAATGTGCACATTGGCTTGCTAAGTTTGGAGCTAGTTTGGCTACTGGCTCAAACAACCATTTGCAGTTCTTCTCCCTCTCAATTAGATAGCGCATTTCTAACTGATGCAGTCATGATCGAGACTTAGATTCTTGTTTCATTTTCTATTATCTGTTTTATTTCCCATTGATAAAAGAATACACTTATTTTATTCCCAAAGAGTCAACTATTTGCCTCTAACCAAGTGAAGCAAAGAATGAAAATAAAAAATACGGTGATTCGTGATAATACTACTTTTATATGCCGGATTTATGTGTGAAGAAGTGTACAATACCAGATACCATACCAGATTGACAGCAGGTATGTATTCTGTTAAATCAGAAAATCTATGTTATACTCCAGAAGCAGAATCATGCTTCCAAACAGCTTTTTCCTAGCTCAAAAAACCAGCTTTAATAACCGAGTATTAAAATCACCATAAACATATAAAATATCTATTTGAATATTGCAATCACCATAAGAGAAATCTATTTAAACACATACTTTTGGTTCAGCATATTAAAGTTATCAGAAACCTCTTTCTTCCTCTGCAAGATTCGGACTAATCTCTCGTCTTCTTTGCTTCTTTTTATCAGTGAGCCACTGAATATGAATTCCCAATACAGTAGAAGAACTCTTGTTCTTCTTGAGCTATGAGTTGTTTTTCCATATTTTTGGTTTCTGAGAGTTTTTCAATATCATCTAACCAAGTACCCCTCAAACGAAAAAAACCTTAGCTTGTACCCTCAGACTCGGTTTCTAAGAATCTAAACAAAATTCGCATGACATCAATACAGTTTTCAAAAACAAAAATGAAAAATTACCAAAGAAATTAACATAATTTCACAAGGTCATTCTTCAAATTCAAATCCAGGACATATACAATTACCTAATTTTAAAATACACAACAAAACCCATAATTCAGTTTTAACACATAATTAAACAAGTTCTAAACATAGTCAGCGATATACATACATATGCATATATAAAGAGAGAATCAGCCATTACGAGAGATAACATTAACCTGGACTGGGGAGAAAGTGATGTCGGTTTGTCCCTCTAATGTAGCCGAGAATCAGCCATTACCGTGCCCATATCCTGCATAATTCCAATACAACTTACAATGACTTCCATTATTTTATTCCTTCAAAGTTCAGGTTGTTCAGAAATTTGATGTTTAATGAGATTTTCTCATATATCCTATATCGGCCAACGCTTCATGGCAGCATAGTCTTCATTGATTATGACAGCATGTAAAATTTAAGTCTTCTTCAATAAGAACAGGTTACTTATAAACTATCCTACATTTCTTCATCCCTGACACCAAGTTATACTTGAACTAATTTGTCTGATAGAAAAGACATTATGCGATACATCGAAACAAAAATAAGAGAAATTATATTTTATTAAAAATTAGAAACTCAAATTTAATATGCAGATACTGAATATATCCTATTTGAATTTTCATTTCATTCTTACTTCAGGGAACAAAAGGAGTTTTGGTTTTCTCCCACAATTAAAAGTTCATATATAACTGAAACTGTGTTTTGGTCAATAGTGTCCAAGTTTTTCATTAGTAGATTAAATTCTGACCAAATAATAGCCCTATTTGCAAGTTGCAATGATATTTATATTAGTATGTATAGCTTACAGAAATTACTTGTAAGTGCATTTAGCCCTATTTTCATTTTCATTAGTACATTTGATCATTGGCTTTAGTAAGTGCTCCTAACTAAGCTCCAACACGTTGTTACCAATCTCGACAATTGATTTAAAATCTAACAGTTTAGATTATACAATCAATTTCACTTTGAATTAAACAGATATTAAAAAGCCTAAGATACTTACTTGTAACTCCTAAGGACACGTGTTAACAAGACTTATTTAAAAATGTTAAATGTATCTGGCATTAACCAATTTTTTTTCTCAATAACAACTTGTTGAGGCCTCATTCTTTATTGCTCATACAAACTCGGTAAAAATATGACAGTACAAACATTAATATATCAATTAATTAACTATAACTTAATTTGTTTTCATGCCAAAAGTCAAAACTTAGATATTTTAATGTATATTGTCAAAAAAAAAAAAAGGTATATGCATAGTGTAAACTCGTTGAGTGGATTAACTTATTTTGTATGGTTATTAATTAAAATATACTTTTAGTAATTATAACAAACTTTTAAAATGTGTATTTGAACAAATAAAGAAACAGTAAAGGAAAACACATGAGAAAGTTCACATGACTCTTGTGCTTACTTGTTTTATATCCTACATCAAAGATCATAAACATAATTGGCCCATTAGCTCAGTTGGTTAGAGCGTCGTGCTAATAATGCGAAGGTCGCAGGTTCGAGACCTGCATGGGCCAATTTTTTGAATTTCGGCTTTCATTTTTTGACCATTTCTGTTTTTGTATAGTTGAAATGATTATGACAAAGAGCTATTGATAATCTATTGCATAAACTAACTTAGCTCAGCTGTTCTACTCACTAATTGAGTACAATGTGATTTTTTGAGACCAACTTCTCCTTACAATTAAAACTTAATAGTCATGATCTTGGATACGCCACTGATTAGATACGAGTCATTTCAACTATATATATTGCTCGGTAATCATTTACAATTCAACGGAGACTTTCTACGTCACACTTTAGGTACCAACAGTATTATATAGGCTTGAGCTATTTTTCTGTTTGATCCACATGGTTGGTTTTCATTCAGCTTGCTTTCAATGAAATAGGAGAACTATAAAAGGCACAAAAATGCCTCGAGCAAAGAGCAATGAAACCATAAGTACAAGAGTACTATACAATTAGTACATTGTAATATTGTATGTAATGCATGAACATGAATATAAGTACAAGAGTACTATACAATTAGTACATTGTAATATTGTATGTAATGCATGAACATGAATAATTGTTTTGATTATTATCAATAATGGTTGCACCATTGGATGCATTTAAAAACCAATGGTTAAAAAAACAGTGACATATGTAAGTAATAAAGAAAAACACAGAATCTCTGACTGAAAATGTTTCATATAGGAACTGTTTGTAGTTTTTCTGAAAAGGCAAAAGAAAACCATTTGAGTGAAACACTAAAAGCAGAAGCATGCATTATAGTGGTCCATCTTTTACTCTCACTGACACTAACACTTCATCTAAGCGTTACAAACAAGTGGTGCTTCTTCAACCTCAGAATCTACACTGTGTCTGTTCTGTTCTGCAGTCACTGATTACTCTTCATCACTATACCTTTGTTACGTTACTCTCTCTTTTCCCTTTAAATCACATAATAAAGCAACATTGAACAGCCCTGAAATTGAACCATTTATTGCAACATATGAAAGAACCTTAGCTTTCATTTCACTGTTTCTTTCACAGACAAAGATAATGAATCATTCCAAGTACTACTAGATTACTACTAGTTCACAACACCAACACAAAAAAAAAAAAAAAAACTAACATGTGACATGAGTGGTAGATAGTAGATACATTTGTTAGCAGAAGTTAACCTCTTAAATGGATCGCAGCTAAGAAGCACGAACACACATCGACACTGGACACGACACAGACACCGACACGTTGACACCAGTAATCATAAGTGTCGGTGTCGTGTCGGTGTCCAACATAGACGCGTGTCCGTGCCCGTGGTTCATAGATTTCAGTTAACTAGGGATTAATCTATATATTTTTAGTTGAAAGTAAAAGCAACTTCACTGTTATTATCTTCTTCATCTTGATCTTCACTTCCACTTGCTTCTTCTTCTTTGAAATTTTCATTTGCTTTATATTCATGATCAAAGCTCAAAGATTCCAATGTATGTGGAGCGTGGCCATTACCGAAAGCACGAACATGATCTTTAAGTGATCTTTTATGTTTGAAATCAGAACCACAGATACAGAACCAAAGCTTGCCACAATTCTTCTCATGTGTTCTCCAATCACCTCTCACAGCAAATGGTTTCCTACACTTCCTGCACTCGAATGTTTTCCCTCCATGTTTCCTCTTGAAGTGTGTTTGAAGTGTCCTGAAATCTTTCAATGGTCTTGATCTTGGATAGTTTATGTTGTTTTTGCATCCCTCAGCACAACAATAGCAGGGTAGTTTCAACATTGATGAAGATGATGATGTTGGTTTTGAGCCTTTTAGAGATTCAGGTCCTTTTCTATATTGTGATCCATGTCCCCACATATGCATCTTCCATAAACACATGCAACAATTAATATTTTAATTAGATAAATTTATATCATAAATTAAGGGGAAAAAACTTGAGAGCTTGAAACGGAGAAAAACTCCTTAGAATTCATATTGATTTATAAAAACAGCAAATAAATACATGAGATGTTCTGCATATATAGAGCTCGTAGAGAATCAACAAACTAACTAGTAACTACTACTAACAAACTTTTATATTTCTATTAAATAAGGTGCACCAAAAAAACTACACTATACTCCCTCCGGTCTCATACATAAACAAAGGTTCATTTTTCAGGTTTATTGAAGACTACTCTATACTCCCACCAGTCTCATATATAAGTAAAGGTTAATTTTTCAGGTTCATTGAAACTGAAAAAATGAATCTTTGCTTATATATGACACCAGAGGAAGTATATGTTGAGACATATAATTTAAATAAAAGATTGAAATGAATGAATGAACCTGCATGTTGTTGAAACGGTTGAAGGTTTTGTTGCAGACAGAGCAGGAGAATTGGGTGGGACCAATAAGGATTTGGGAAGGAGAAGGGATCCAGTATTGAGGAATGGGATTGTGAGGTGGTTCGGAAGTGGAAGTTGGATTAAGGGAAATGTGGAGGAGAGGGGAAGAAAGTGCTACATTTACAGCAAAAGTATGATCATGAAGAGGAGAGATAGTATTTTGTTGAAGGGGAGGAGGGATAGTAGTGGTGGATGATGAGAGTTTGGGAGGAGCTGGTGGTATTTGTTGGTGGCCAGGAGGGGCAAGAGAAAGGAAAATGGAATCTTCATCTTCTAAACTGCTGCAGGAGATACTCTCACTAGTACTCACACAAGATAATGAGTAGTACTGATGATGATGAGTTTGCATGGTGATGCAGCATGCAGTTGATGGGATAGGATCAATGGATGGTGTGTAGATAGATAAAAAGGCAGGAGGATTGGTTAAGGAGAGGGCTTTTTCGGTTTTTGTTTTGATATGCGGTGAAACTCGCACACATTAAATGTTAAAAACCGGATATTGTAATTTAAATTTACGCACCAGAATACTCCTTCCGTAATATTTTATAAGTAAATTTCATCTTAAAATGGTTCGGTAATTTAGAGTTCAACTATGAAGTAAGTAAAATCTGACTAATAATTATTCTCGTTAAGAATCGAATTTGAATTCTCTGGAACAATTCGTCCTAAAAAAAGATCATTTAACCACTTGAGCTCTATATCTTAGTTATCATACATATGCGTCTTTGATGACTATAGTGTCAATTAGTGTCTATTAATGATAATAAAATTAGATGATAAAGCTCACAAATAAATCTATCTATAATGTTATACACACAAAGAGATGTGACATAAATGTGCATTGATCTCCAACCCAAAATTGAAAGTGTGAAGGTCCAATTTCTTTCCATTTGAGACAGAGAAAACACACAAAAATGTATATAGTAAGTGGAAAGTGAAGAAGAGAGAGTGATAGTGTGAAGAGAGTAAGTAGACATGGAGAACTGTAAATGGGAAGGCGTGTGTCCCTATTGCCCAAGTGATTGCGATAGTCACAGACACACAGTGTGATTGTGATGCAAAAGGTATTGCATCTAATGAAAGCTCCAGTGTAAGTAATTCACGACTTTAACTTTACCTATGGATTATATAATTAATGTTTCTCATTCTTTGTGCTTACATCTCATTTATTTATACCTGCTGCTTTAAGCGAAATTCAAACTCGATATCTTGAAATTACAATATTAAGCTCTTATTATTAAGTCATTGTATTCTCTTGACAATTTTTTCGACACTACTTACTAACTAGGGAGAATTTAGTCAAACCTACTCAAATGAGGATTTTTTGGTGTTGAACCCGACCCGAGTCAAAATGCGTGTGGTGTTCGGCGGAGTTGGAAAGCGAGGTGCATCTATTTGGGTCATGCCCCTTTGTGTATTCTTTGTGGTATAAGATTTTCAATTGGTTTGATTTGCGTTCCATGGTACCTATAGATAATGACCCTCTCATGTTGCTGCAAATGTTTTGCATTGAAAATGGTCATGGTAAAAAAAACATCTCAAGGGCCTTTTATCAGGTACTCGGTAGTATGGTCGATTTAGAGAGCTAAAAATAATTCTATTTTCAACTCAAAAGTGACGCCGGTTGATGACATTTTTGGCTATCATCAAAGTGGTTAATAGGGGAGGGGGGGTTTGGATCTTGTATTGATTGTTAGAAGGATGTTTCACTTTAGGAATTTTGGTGCTCTTTCTTAGGTGTTTTCTTGGGTTAACTATTCCTTGTACTTAATCTCGTTTTGTGAGTATAGTAATGCCACATTCATTGGCTTATATATGCAACTATTCACAACCTCACAAAATATGCATTATTCTAACCTCGACTTCAACCTCAAGTTTATACTGACTGGGCGTCAGAGTGTTTTCCATAGGTAACCCCCTTTATGCTCGGATTCTGACTTCCGGTTTAGAACATTTCTTTCATTGGTCCACCAAATAAGTTCTCTACCATCACTTCTATCTCTTGAGATAAAACTTGAATTTTGTTACCAACAGTACATTATTTGTACTTTTTAACCTTTATATATAATTATTTTTTGTATGGTTAAAAAAACTATGAAGTTAACACCTCAAATGTATATGCTATGAAATTAACATGCATTATTAAAAATCTACAATCAAAGTGGAAACTTTTGCATAAGTATCATGATTATTAGTAGTATATAATTGGCGAAAATTCTGAATGTCGGGAGAAAAAGTGTGAAAAATATGTGACGATTCTTGTGTTGTGTTGTGTTGTGTCACACGTGAAGTGTGTTAGCACTTTTAACCTTGGGCAAAAAAGAGAAAATGAAGACAGCATTAATGGGCTCAAGTATAAGGGCTAGATGTTAATGGTAGGCCATATACTCTTATGTTTGATTGGACATAGCCCTAATAAAAACCTTTTATTGACTGTTCCACCCATCCCATCAACTACTATGTATCTTTGCTCACATTCAGATGATCCATTGATTGGGACGCTAAAAAGGTCAGGTAAATATTCCAATTTGAGTTTACCATGTTTTTTTTCTTCCGCGAGTACAGGTATCTATCGCTTTGGATTTTCGTAAGAGCGTCACGCGGTTGTAGTTCTCAATTGTTCGATTTAAATAGAAGGTTGAAATCGTTTTACTATACAAGTGATTTAAATTATTAGAATTTGAGATGCTTATACTCAACCATAAAAGCTAATTTGAGAGTTGAGGTTTGCACTACACATATAAAGACCATCTCTGCCATATCTCTAGTCAATGTGAGACTTCTAACACACCCCCTCCCCTCACGTCCAGAATTGAACAAGCTGGAACGTGGAATCAACAACAACGGGTGGCCCAAATATGGGAGGTCTCCACAACAAACAACAAATGGATCTAGGATAGGCTCTGATACCATATTAGAATTTGAGAGGCCTATACTCAACCGCAAAAGCTAGCTTGAGAGTTGAGGTTTGCACTACACTTATAAAGGCTATATATGTCATATCTCTAGCCAATGTGGGACTTCTAACATAGATGATCCGATCTGAAATCAACGACCCAAATTTATTACCGCGTGGAAGTGTGTGAATGTTGACAGCATGAGACTCTGGTCCGGCTAAAATTTTGGTGAAACAAAAGAAAAGTGCAAAACAAATAAAAGTTTCAACCACTTGTTATACCTATTATATTATAATTAGAAAGTTAATAAACAAAAGAGTTAAATAAATAAATGTTCTTGTAGTTTTTCAGAATTTTATTTTTGATCCTTAAAGATTTTTTCGGCACTTTTTTGTGTTGAAGTATTTTCTGTCATGATTTTTTGTCCTTACTTTTCTCGCTACAAGGATGAAAATCAAAACTCGCTATAAAAATAGGGACTGAAAAGATATTTAACACATAAAATAATGTATATGATTCTAAAATCTGCATGAGTCCAAACATAATTGTAAATATTGCACTTTGCTTTAGATATGCATTTTATCACTTTTCTCCATATACTTTAATTATGTACCCTTGTCGTGGCTTAATATGAGAATATTAAAATATCCTATCCTATTATCCTATATGATAAAAAAGCTTAATGGCTCATGAGCTTAGGTAAGGAAACAGATCAACAACTTTTTGAAGGTAGACAAGAAGATAGCTGAATGATAGCTCAATTGCAAACTCATTTTACCTAAAATTAAATGACTTAAAGATCATTCCAAAACTAGACAAGAGATAATGCATAAATATATATAGAGTCTTTGGATTCGATCTAATTAACACATGACATGGATTGAATGACATGGGCCAAACATGTACATAATAAAGTGAATCCTGTAGCTCGTGCACGAGTTATGTATTAGTGGGACTTGAATGTGGGAAAGACAATGGTAAATTTTCCATTTTTTTGTTCTTGTACGAGAAAGGAAATTCACTTGGACAAACCTAACAGTAGTAGTATATCAAACTTTCATAGCTCCTCATCATTCATATGTCACTTTCTCATTTCACTCTTCATGTTGTTGATACTCTCCATCCCTTGTATTTTTCTCTCATTTCACTCTTTATGTTCTATGAAACTCATACACCAAATATGATTCTCATAAATCGATCGAGAGCAAATATAGTAATAATTTGAAAATTAATTGATTGGATGTAATCACGTGTTGTTAGTGTCGGTGTTTTGTCGATATTAGACACATAATATGTGTTGGACACAAGACATGTATTCAATTCAATCAGAAGTGTTGGTATTTTACAATATATGATATGTGAATTTCTTTTTTTCTGAAGACTAGCTTGTTTTTTTACGGACTCTCAACTCAAGAAGATGAACATCACTGACTGATAAAAGTAGTTCCATTACGGCAATGTCTCCTCCTCACAAGCCCGGTTTTGAGCCAGGGCAAGCAGGGCCCGAGTCCAGGACCTCCAAAAAATTGGGGCCTCAATTTTTTTTGGCCTATCATGCTAAAACTGGTTAAGTATTTGTGCTGAGATTTCATTTACAAGAGATGATGGCAGCTCAGTTGCTGCACGCATCTTTGTTGATTTTTCGAAACAGGATGGAGTGGGTTAAATTATCGGTTGTGCCATTTTTTTGTTTGTCTTATTTCAATAGATCATGTTTCAACAAATGACAATCAATACCACCCATAAAACTTATAAATAAAACTGAAAATTTATTTCCTTTTACAAAATGATGATTTTTTCTGTAAATAAAATTATTTTATAACTCATAAATAACTTTACTACTTTATTTATATAAAAAAACTACATTTATTATTTCTTTGAAAATAAAGAATTAATTTATAAAATTAAATTGTAATTTTATATAATTTTTATAAGAAAACACTATCAATTTTTTTAGATCATCAAAACACTATCAATTTTATTATTTATTTTATTTGTCATGTACATGTTAATTTTATTTATTAATTATCTCTTAATTTTTTATTTATCGTTTCAATTTCAATGTTGCGGAATATGACATTTCTTTTAGGGATAGGATCAATTGACTTAAGGTGTCAAAATTAGTTTGACATCAAATCATATCCATTGATTTGATTTAATCTAATGACTAACATTTAATGGGTTAAACACTCACATGAGCATATTGTATTGTATCCAGTTTTCTCCTAATCAGCAACACCTCTTCTTTTCACTCCTTGTTGCTTGCAGAAAACTAAACCCAAAACAAGTTTTTTCTTCCCTATGGCATTATCATATAAGAATAATGCTAGCAACACACTCTTTAACAAACACACTCCAACACACTCTCTTTTATTGGTTGAAATTCACATGGGTCTCATAAAAAAATGTGGACCCATATAACTTTTATGGGACCCATATAAATTTTAACCAATAAAAGAGAGTGTGTTAGAGTGTGTTTGTTATTGGAGTGTGTTGCTAGCACTCCTCTATCATATAATTCCTATCCTATACCATATTAGTATTTTTATTTCATTATCAGGGGTCCATTTTTTTAAAATGATGTTTTTTTTAAAAAAAAATACATTTTTTATTAGTGGTCCATTTTTATTATTTACCTTGAACCTCCAAAATCTCAGAGCCGACCCTGCCTCCTCATATATGTACAAAATTTCAACCGTTATTTGTTGATCACTAGTTTTCGTCCGTCATGAGGCACACATGGATTATTCCCCTTCCAAGTAAATTTTTGCTAAACACATGAGTTAGAACATGAGTTAGAAATCAACTTCTAATAACCACCTGCTTTAAGAGAATGAAACTAATAGTATTAGCATTACTGTGAAAAATGAGAGGAAAAAATATTAACGGTAGAAGTCATGATTTTATGTGTTCCCTTAAAACTTTGGAGGTCAAAAAAAGTGTAAAAACAAAATAATCTCTTTTTTTTTTTTTTTTGGTAAGGAAAATAATTTCTTTATTGATACTATACAAAACGATATAGAAAATGTGAAAATGTATTTTTGCAAAAAGAATTATATTTGAGATGGAGGTAGTAATAGATAGGCAGAAGAACCTCTCGTAAAAAAAACAAAGATGTGTGGAACCTATTTGAATTTTTTTCGTTGAGAGGTGATTTTTTAGGTGAATTCCGGTACACATATTATGTTGATATGTATCGGTACACAACTTAGGTGGATGATTGTGATTGGTTCACAAATATTATTTAATATAGAAAAATTAATAAATATTATTTTTAAACCAATCAGTATCATCTACCTCAACAAATGTACCGGTACATATCCACATAATTAATCAATCTTATTAAATTTTTTTTTGTCAAGTAGCCTAATGACTAAAAAATCCACCTTAAAGGTGAATAAGTGGAATGTCCCAAATTTGAACTCGAACTCCTGCACATATAGTGTGGTGTCTCTACCAACTGAGGGACCGAACTTATTAATATATTTAATACTTATTTTTGTGTTGTTTCATCTTGTAGAAAAGAATTAGACTACAAATATTTTAGTAGCCTTAATTTTTAAAGGCTCGTTTCAAATTTCCTCGCTTCTAAATTGGTTGGACCGGCACTTATTTGAATGATATTTTGGGACAAAATAAGAGGATTTTTTTTGCCATCCTACCTGCTTCTCGCGCGTCCTACGCATTTTTATTTTTATTCTTTCGATACTTAAGTAGTGGATATTATAAAAATGAAATTATTTTAAAAAAAATTTTCCGCTACTTAAGTAGCGGACGTTATATAAAAATAAATCTGATAATGTATTTTTGGGATATATCTGCTACTTAAGTATTTTTGTAAATTCATAAAGCGCACGAGAAATTGTGTAGGGCGGCGAAAAAGAGAATCTCCAAAATAAAGCTTTTATTACTGCTTACAAATTGAGTTGCTAGCTTTAGTAATTCGTAGGTACCGCGGAAATGGGCTTTATTTGAGCCCGTGATAGTTGGTTTGTATTATTGTTTTGTTTCATACACTTTTCTTTTTTCTTTGGTCCAAATATCATGATTCCTTCTTCTCGCGCCTCCTGTGTCTCGCACGCGCTCCTCGGTTTTCCAACACTACCTCTCTCATAATGTAGGATGTGAGTGTTTAAATAGCAAAAATTGAGAAAACAAGTTTGCAACTAAAATGCGAACCTTATAAAATCAAATTATTTTTTCGCCCCCTATTTTATAAGGTTCACATTCTATGATGCTAACTATTTTTTTCCTAGATTTGGTGTCGTCTGAGTTCGCTACTTAAATAACGAGGGAGATATTTTTGAAATTTTCAGAGGCGAACGAGAACTTTTAGGGGGCGCGAGAATAAAATCTCAAATATCATACCCTTCGTTACTTGATATTTTAAAACATATTTTTTAATATAATTAATCAAAGGAGGGTGGAAGAAGGCGTCTTTTTGGTGGAGAAATTTATCGAAGAAGGGTGAAATTTATTGTACATTGTTTAATGCCTTGAAAACAACTTTGAAAACCAAGTTTGAACAAATAGAGCACAGACCTGCCATATCAGACTTAAAGCCAAACCCATAATACCTTTCTTTAATCCTAAGGTCCTTTAAAAGCTACCGTATGTACCACTCTACCTATACATACATAGTTAGACACCTCCCTGCATCACTCTCACTCTCTTCTTTTCAATCTCACTCTCCTCTCTCTTTTTTCTTTCTCTATCCATTTCTCTATCTATTTCATATCTCACAAACAAGTATGAGTCTTAAAACTAAGAAATTTGAATCATCTTCTTCTTCTTCATCTGTTGGCAAAAAGAGAGCACTTCTGATCTATACATGGGATGATTGTTTAGAAGTTGAAGATAGAAAAATTTAATTTTCCTCAAGAAAATATAGATAGGCAGTCAGATCTTAGGATATTTGACAACGAAGGTCCAGGTTTAATTGCTGCCATCGATTATCAAGTCTTGGAAGGTAATATTTTAAATTTTAATGTTTGTTGTTAATGAATAATATTTTTTTCTAAACAATTTTATTAATTTATTTTATTTGTTATGTGTAGTTAATGATCTCATAGTACATGTGAAAGAGTTGCCTAAAGATACAAAGTTTCTATTTATCATAGATGCTTGTTTTGGAGCCAATTTCATGAAGTTGTTTAGTGAAAATGTTGTTATGATGTTTTCTTCAAAAGAAACAGAAGAATCCAAGGGTAACATTTGGTATGGTTCGCATTCTACCAATGCTTTTTTGCACTGTGTTGTGAGAGATTCCGAGACAACATTACAAAGTTATTAGAGCTTATTAAGATTAAATTAAGAAATTTGGGTATTGATCAAACACCGCGTGGGTTATGTAACAATGAGTAAGAAATTTTGGTTTTCCGGCCAATTTTTGGGGTTTTCCGCCGATTTTAGGGTTTATAATTGATTTTTGGATTTTTTGCCGATTTTAGGTTTTTCTGCCGTTTTTTCGGGTTGCCGGCCGATTTTAGATTTTACAGTCGATTTTTTGGATTTTTGCCGATTTTAGGTTTTTCTGCCAATATTTCGGGTTGCCGGCCGATTTTAGGTTTTATAGTCGATTTTTTGGATTTTGGCCGATTTTAGGTTTTCGGCCGATTTTTTGGGTTTTCGGTCGATTTTTTGTTTTTCGGCCGATTTTTTGGGTTTTCAACAGATTTTAGGGTTTATAGTCAATTTTTGGAATTTTGGCCGATTTTAGGGTTTATAGTAGATTTTTTGGATTTTGGCCGATTTTAGGTTTTCGGCCGATTTTTTGGGTTTTCGGCCGATTTTAGGTTTTTGCTGCCGCTTTTTTGGATTTTCGGCCGATTTAGCGTTTACCTTCGAATTTAGGTTTCTCGGCTAATTTTAGGTTTATGGTCGATTTTATTAAAATAAATAAAATTAAATGAAGGAAATTCAATGACATTATTCAAACAAAGAATTTTACAATTAATGGAATTTCAACACTTTATCCAAACACTGGAATTTGAAAATCAAGGGAATTCAATTGAATCAATTGAATTGCCTAGTATTTAAAATTCCTTGAATTTCTAGAATCCCTCATCCAAACACACTCTTATTGTACATTGTTTAATGCCTTGAAAACAACTTTGAAAACCAAGTTTGAACAAATAGAGCACAGACCTGCCATATCAGACTTAAACCTAAACCCATAATACCTTTCTTTAATCCTAAGGTCCTTTAAAAGCTAGCGTATGTACCACTCTACCTATACATACATAGTTAGACACCTCCCTGCATCACTCTCACTCTCTTCTTTTCAATCTCACTCTCCTCTCTCTTTTTCTTTCTCTATCCCTTTCTCTATCTATTTCATATCTCACAAACAAGTATGAGTCTTAAAACTAAGAAATTTGAATCATCTTCTTCTTCTTCATCTGTTGGCAAAAAGAGAGCACTTCTGATCTATACATGGGATGATTGTTTAGAAGTTGAAGATAGAAAAATTTAATTTTCCTCAAGAAAATATAGATAGGCAGTTAGATCTTAGGATATTTGACAACGAAGGTCCAAGTTTAATTGCTGCCGTCGATTATCAAGTCTTGTAAGGTAATATTTTAAATTTTAATGTTTGTTGTTAATGAATAATATTTTTTTCTAAACAATTTTATTAATTTATTTTATTTGTAATGTGTAGTTAATGATCTCATAGTACACGTGAAAGAGTTGCCCAAAGATACAAAGTTTCTATTTATCATAGATGCTTGTTTTGGAGCCAATTTCATGAAGTTGTTTAGTGAAAATGTTGTTATGATGCTTTCTTCAAAAGAAACAGAAGAATCCAAGGGTAGCATTTGGTATGGTTCGCATTCTACCAATGCTTTTTTGCACTGTGCTGTGAGAGATTCCGAGACAACATTACAAAGTTATTAGAGCTTATTAAGATTAAATTAAGAAATTTGGGTATTGATCAAACACCGCGTGAGTTATGTAACAATGAGTAAGAAATTTTGGTTTTTCGGCCAATTTTTGGGGTTTTCCGCCGATTTTAGGGTTTATAATTGTTTTTTGGATTTTTTGCCGATTTTAGGTTTTTCTGCCAATTTTTCGGGTTGCCGGCCGATTTTAGGTTTTACAGTCGATTTTTTGGATTTTTGCCGATTTTAGGTTTTTCTGCCAATTTTTCGGGTTGCCGGCCGATTTTAGGTTTTATAGTCGATTTTTTGGATTTTGGCCGATTTTAGGTTTTCGGCCGATTTTTTGGGTTTTCGGTCAATTTTTTGTTTTTCTGCCGATTTTTTGGGTTTTCAGCCGATTTTAGGGTTTATAGTCAATTTTTGGAATTTTGACCGATTTTAGGGTTTATAGTCGATTTTTTGGATTTTGGCCGATTTTACGTTTTCGGACATTTTTTGGGTTTTCGGTCGATTTTTGGTTTTTCGGCCGATTTTTTGGTTTTTCAGCCGATTTTAGGGTTTATTGTCGATTTTTGGAATTGTGGCCGATTTTAGGTTTTTCTGCCGATTTTAGGGTTTATAGTCGATTTTTGGGCTTTTGACCGATTTTAGGTTTTTTCTGCCGATTTTTTGGGTTTTCGGCCGATTTAGCGTTTATCTTCGATTTTAGGTTTTTCGGCTAATTTTAGGTTTTACGATTAATTAGTAATTTTTAAAAGTTTATAGAGAAGAAGGAATTTCAAATTCTTTGGTTTTAGGTGTCATTTTGAAATTCTATAAATTTAACTTGAACAAAATACTTCATAAATTTCCATCATTTTGAAAATTCTTCAAATTTTCATCCAAACAATGAAATTCACCTCAAATCATTTGAATTCTTTCAAAATATTATTTTTCCTCAAAAAATTCCCCCATTCAAACACACTCTTAGAGATAATGTTAGTTTGGGTGTTTGAATGTGGTTTGAAGAGAATATTAGAAGGGATGTGGGAAACGGAAAAAATATGTTGTTTTCGAATGATAGGTGGTTAGGGGGTGTTACTTTTAGTGATAGATTTGCTAGAATTTTTTATTTGGTGTTACATAAAAATATTAATCTAGCTAAGATGTATATCGACACGGGTGGGGGAAATAGGAGGGGCGGAGGTGACGAAGACAGTTATTTGCATGAGAGGAAAATACACATCAATAGTGTAAAATATTTGTTACTGACATTTAACAATAATCATATATTTCTTCAAGTCTTCTTATTTTGTATTGACATATATATATATATATATATCCGTGAAATTCAATTAGTAGAAGAGTTTATGATAAATGTTACCGTAAACTTAACTCAATTAATAAAATTATCACATTTTATAATATAGAAGCAATAATTCAAACTCCAAAAATATATTACTTATTCATTTTAGAAAATGAAATTATAATTCATACTACTTTCACAAAACAAAAAATAGTTGTCATAGATTATTAGAAGCATGGAGTTTGAAGTTGGCCATTAGAGAGCACGAAAAGGCAAAATATGATCCATTCAACATTATTATTATTATTATTACGCGGCACAAGACTCGCGTGTATTGTTTGACATCTTGTCATTTAGATTCGGATTGGTATTCCCTTTCCTTTTCCTTGGGATTGATTGGGACTTCACAAGTATCTTCCAATGCATATCCCCAATATACTTCATCATATTCATGCCAACTTATAAACAAAAATCATCCAATAAAAATTGTTGTATTTGTAGTCATATTTTTGTTTATTGGTTGATGTATTTGTAGGTAAGTAGGTATCACAATAAAATCTATATATGTGGGTATAACTTGAACTCTTTCTGTTTCAATTGAGAAAATTTAAATGGATTGGATTTAGATTTTGGGTTTTTATTTAAAAAGATTGAGAAAAGACCGGTAATGAGGACAATGATATTTAACCCGAATTCATCTTCAAACATGTCTACTTAATATTAACATTATTTTTATGTCTCTTAAATTAGCAATTCTTTGGTGGTTTGGTGATTGTGATGTGTGCACTAGGTGGTTTGGTGATTGTGTATTGTGTATTAGGTGGTGTCCGTTTTTTAGCTTTGTCATTGGTGTTCCGTTTATATACGGCGCCTTTATTTTTTAATTTTGTTTATCCCGACCTCTGTTCGTCTTGTGCAGAGACCGATTATTATGAATAATATTTTGCGTTAAAAAAATACATCATTTATAACTTATAGTCATTTGTCCTCGTGAGTATAACTCTGTTGATAGAAATATTACATATAATATACAATAATTAAAATTTGAACTCTGATAATCACACTTATTCAATTTAAAAAAGTAAAATTCTAAATGTTTATTACTTAAAAAAAAATTATTTATAACTTTTGACTAAAAAAGTCACGTGACGAATGTCACTATAATGTCATTATAGATAGCAAAAAAAAGATAAAATTTACTTTGTGTTAACCCTTCATATTTTAGGGCGATGATGAACCATACTAGTTTGATCTAAAAAAATTAAAACCTAGCCAAATTATTTAAGAGACTAAAATTTGTTGACTTTTTTATTTTTTTAAGAATAAAATATATATATCCAGAATAATTACACATAAGTGAAAGGCAAACAGGCAACAAGCTGCGCAACGCCGCAACTAATCATTTTGGATGGCAAAATCAATTCTTTTGAAAACTATATCCATAGACCTAGGAGAGACAATATTGTTATGCATGATCCTTTAAACTCTATTTAAAAGATCAGTGACATCTGGTGCTATAAAGCCAAAAGTGTGAAACGTGAATAATAACTTTTATGATTTTAAAAGTAAAATTTGAGATATTTATAAAATCTAAAATTTAATTAACCCTAAAATGATAATAATTAAAGTCAAATATTTTTATACTTTAGTGGTCATCTTTGATTGATAGCACAAATGTTATATTAATAGTATCAATAAGTTCCCGTAACTCATAAGCATAATTGGTAGAAATATTGCATTTTATATATGGCGGAGATTCAAATTTCAAATCTTCCACTTATTCATATTAAAAGATGAATTTATAATTATTAAGTTACTATGAAATATGAATAATGCTATCTGAACAGAATTTATTTGGAGATAGTTTGATAAAAACCTAAAAAATAAAATAAGAATGGTTGTCAGAAAAGGATAAAAGATAAGAAGAGTTCATGATCTTATCTAATCTAATGAAGGTAACCAATATCGGATAGAAAGGCTGACGTCATTGCTAGCGCACAATGAAAATGCGAATCAAAATGGTCCTTTATACTTTGGTTAAGAAAATGACATTTTTTAATTAACAAAAAATTTAAATAAATTGAATCTCAAAAAAAATTAAAAATTCATATTTAATTAATTATTTGTTATGAAAAATTCTTTTGCAAGATTGATTGTAATGAACTAAACAAGATAGAAAAAATTAATTCAAAATTTCGAATAATACAAATGAGTTGACTCAAAGCAGAGAAAAGTTGTAAAAAATATTTGAGAGACTAAAGCTTGCTAAAACTTTTTATAGAGATTAAAAATAAAATTTGAGGTATTTATAAGGACTAGTTTTTTTTTGTTAAATTGCAATTTTGACCCTCTAATGTTCACAAACTTACAATTTTGACCCATTAACTTTCAAAATAGTATTTTTTTTCCTAATTTTCACAAACTTGCGATTTTGGCCTCATAACTCTATCCCTTTTGCAAAAGGACGACCCCTCTTATTTTGACAAAGTCAACACACATGTGACAAATGACTCATATGCAACGTCAGCATGTCTTAGCACGTGGATAATGACTCACTTATCACGTTAGTATTGATGGCCACATATGTTATTTTAAAAGTTAAAGTGCCTAAATCGCTAGTTTGTAAAAATTAGGCGGTCAAAAGTGCAATTTAACAAAAAAAAAATAATTAACCCACAAATATATCATTTGATTTGATTTTTTTTTTTTCGAGTTATTATACTTAAAACCATTTAATTATATCAGTACTTTTAATAC
Organism: Trifolium pratense; assembly: GCF_020283565.1. Taxonomy (NCBI): domain Eukaryota; kingdom Viridiplantae; phylum Streptophyta; class Magnoliopsida; order Fabales; family Fabaceae; genus Trifolium; species Trifolium pratense. The sequence continues at coordinate 9,667,854 of NC_060059.1, forward strand.
TCCATTCAATTTTAAATATAAGAAAAATTTAAGTTAATAAAAAATTATGTATTGAGTTCAAATTCATCAACTTTTATTGACTTAACATTCTCTTATATTTAGGATTTGACGTTAAGTATTAATAAGAATGTCACCGTATTAACACAACTAATCATTTTTCTCAAATATTGTGTAAATCTCATGGAGACTCACTTAAAGATTTGAGTTTAACTTTTGTTGTTGACATAAGGATCTCATTGGCGGAACATATGTGAATGCGAGTACTATTGTTAGCATTTACTAAGCCTTGAGGTCTTCTTTGACCTAGTAGCGAGCCTTTGAAACTCGATCAACACACCTAAACTTTTATTTATAAAAATGATTTTTTTATCATGTGTAAATTTGTATATGTTAAGAAGTTCAAAATAGTATATTTGTATTGAAACTTGTATATGTTAAGAAGTTCAATATCGGTCGTTCTTTACAGAATGTAATTACTCATGTGTTAGACTCAACCGATAATTAGCTTTATAAATGGTTCCTACATTATCAAATGTTTTACTATCCAGGAACATCTCTTTTGTTACTTGGTGCCAATACTGCCATTACATGTGGAATATTGTGGGGTCTACTAAAATATTTATACATCTTTTATCATACAAATGAAGATATATTGTGGGTTTAGTTGGACTCATATTAAAGTTTTTTATGGGTTGTATGAATATTTAAAAAATGTAGGTGAATTATTTAAATAATTTGAAAGTGTAAAATAGTATTAAAAAATTAAGCGAGATTCATTTAAAGAACTTAAGTGGGTGAAATGGATGTGAGTGCTCTAAGCACGTAGCACTTGATTACTATTCTTATATGTGGATACAAGATATGAGGTAATCACCTGTCAAAAAAAGATACGAGGTAATCAAGAGTGTAGATCAAATTAGAACAACTTTCATCAAGTGATGGTGGGAGTGATATCTACTTTGTTGTGAAATGATGTTTTAAATTAACGATGTTGATAAATAAGTCATTTAAGTTTTTAACTCTTGCACCGTCACTCTTGCAGTTAATCTCCAACATATGCTCATTTTTAATCAAAATATTCACTATGGTGGAAGTTAATGTTGACGACCACAGTGCAACAAGATAATTGAAAAGTTTTTTTTTTTTGTTTTTTGATAATCAAGGTAATTGAAAAGTTAACGGTGCAACGTTTTTGTAACATATGATAATAATATGATAATTAGAAGAGTAACAGTTCAACAAGTTAGAAACTTAAATTTTTTATTTTTTTTTTGACAAATATTTAAAAGACATATTTGTTATTTAAAAACCTAAAAATCTAACTGTTACCTAAAAAACTCAAAGGAAACAACTCTTTACAAATGTAAAATTTAAAGATTTACATTTTGCCTAAAATTAAAAATCGAAGGTTTAATTATTTATTTTATTCCCTACCCATGATCAGGGACGGAGACACTTAGAAGACATTGGGGGCACTGGCGTGCACAAATATTTGAATTTTTTTTTTATAGTATGTGTTGCACTTTTACTTTCTAGACCAGATTCATTTACAATACATTCCAACATAAACTTGTTATGTGAGTTTAAAATTTGTACTCCTCTCCATCTACTCACTATAGACAAGTACACAACACACATATTATAATTTTTTAAGAAAAAATTCTAGTCCGTATAAAATTGCTTAGAGAAAATTGTTTATGCTACTTTTAAAAGTTATTAAAAAGTAATTGTTCTAATGTAAAATTTACTTCTTGTTTTTTTTTTGACTTCCTTAATTAGTGTTCTGGAGATATAAGTCATCGTGACCCTTTCAAAAATTCAATTAAGCTATGTCTCAATGTTTGATAATATCAATAATTAGGTTATAGTTTATTGAACTAACTTACGTAAAAAAAAGTTTACTGCACTAGCTTATAGATGTTTTAAAAATATAAGATGTGATGAATATTAAGAATTTTTTCATGTATCTCTAATATTAAGTTTATTGGACTAGCTTAAAAAATAGTTTATTGGACAAGCTTATATATCTCTGATATTATTAATTTTATTTTTAGTCTAGAAATTTAAGTGTGATGAATATTAATTAAAGATAATATAAAAATATTAATATATTATTTATTTTCAATTAAAAAAATCTATTTTAAATATTAGATGATTTACATTCATGAATTAATTATGACTATAGTCATGCATTTCAATATTAAATATTGTTGGTGTTGGTTGAAAATATACATATCAAAAAGTCCATATTTTCTCGACAAATAGCACCAACAACTATATACGTACCCATCAATATATCTTCTAAAAAATAGTATTTCTTTCATTTTTTTTGTCCTTCATGTGTTAAATATGACTCTTTAAATCATGCATGTCATGTAAGAATGACTATTATATATGATAAAAATATAAAGTGATTGTATTGTAAATTTTAATCCCGATTATTTTATTTTTACGAAACCCCTATTATATTTATGTATCTATTATTTATTAAATAACTTATTATATTTAGATTGCATAAAATTTTGTAATATTATATTATTTTATCAAAATATAATTACTTATTTGTTTCGTGTGTCACGTGTTTTCATCTATTCTTTTGTATTTTTTTTCAATTTCTTATTTTGGCACACATGCATAAAAATAAGATATATTGTTGAAAACACACAAGTACTAAAAATTCTTATTTTTATAACGTACTCCCTCCATTCCCTACTAAAAATTCTTATTTTTATAACATACTCCCTCTATTCCCTGCTATAAGTGAAAATTCACTTTTAGAATAATCAATGTGTTGATCAATAATATAGATCATATACATTAATGATCATTCATTGAACCTTATAAGAAAGAAACGAATGAAGTATACTATTATAAAAAGTAAGTGTCAAAAATTGTTACTCCTCTAATTATTAACATGTACTATTATTAAAAAAAAAAAAACTTTTGAGATTTTGAATCATCCAATTAGATAAAAATATGCGAATTTAAATGATTTTATATTAGGTCAAAACGTGCGTGTTTAGATAATTTTACACATTTTACACAGAGTTAAATCATGTAAACTCGTTTTGACTTGTGATTTCACTGAAAACTAATTTAGCTTTGATTTAACACGCTAGTCATACATAAAAACGTAGAATCGATAAAGTTTGCGTTTTAAAACGAGATTTTAACAACCTTGGTTAAATAATTGTTTAGTTTTTTTTTTGTTGACATTATAAATAGATATATTGTTTAGTTAAATAGTAATGAAACATTGCTTAGTTACATAAATACTAGGTCGTACATAATATTTATAATTTATATTTATGCTTCTCAAAAATGAAATATAATATATAATATGTATTTAATACTATAAAGTTATTTATTTATTTAATGTCCCCTCTATATAGAATTTCAGGCTTCGTCCGTGCCCATGATTCTAGCTCCGTCAGTGCCCATGATACCTTTAACAAAACGAAAGTGTAGATTCATCAAAAGAAAACAGTAACAAAAAACAAAGAAGTGTAGATTCATTTTCTCATTCTTATCCAATATTACAAGAAAATGGAATATTTCTCTTTCACTCAAGAGGAAAAAAAACTCCAAAGAAAGAAAAAAAAGACATAAAAAAACAAATAATGAATAAAGAATATAAAATGTATCAAAGATTCTGGTTATACGCGACGTCTCGACACCGATTTTTCCCAACACTAAACTAATAGAAGAACTTCTTAAGATTGTTGTTAATGACATAGTTTCTTTAATATCCCGACTACCAGTACAATTTAATGACTCTTGATATTTTATGAATCCATAAATTCTTAAGAGTATTGGTATTTCTTAAGAATTATGTTATTTTAAAACTTAAAAAATTCAGATGCATTTTTCTTAACAATTTGTTTATTGCCGTTAATTCTTTCTCTCCTCTCTATCTGCCGCTGAGAACAAATTTATTTTTACTTATTTGTTGATTTTCTTGGTTTATCAATTAGAGAGGGGTGGTTTAAATTCAATTTTGATTCGGAATCACCCTTTTTGATTGTTTTTATTTATTTTTATTTAAATAAGTGATATCCACCATATTTTTTAGGTTTTATTCGAGTTTTCTCTTTTGTGATTTTTCATCTGGTGCTGTTTTAATCTCGTCTTAGTGCAGAGTTTTTGTTTTGATTTCTCATCTTAGTACGGTGTTTGTTTTTGTTCAGATTTGGAGGTTTGTTTCGATCTAAATTCAGTGTAAATTCAATGACTTTAGCATCATCAATGTTGCAAATCCGAATTCAATGACTTTATACCATTTTATGCTATTAATTCGAAGTTGTGAGCCTGTTTACAGATTCATCTTGGTGAGATTTTAACAAAGTTGAATATTTAATGATTTCGATTGATGTATTTCTTATTAATTTAAATGAATGAATATTATTGTTTTTGAGTAAAAAAAAATCGAAAGTTTAATTATTTATTTTATTCCATACCCACTATAACTTTTTTTTTTGATGAACATACCCACTATAACTTTGACAAAACGAAAGTGTAGATTCATTTTTTTTTGTCATTCTTATCCAATTGTTAAAAGAAAATAGAAAAAGAAAATAGAAAAAGAAGTATCTCTCTTTCACTCCAAAGAAGAAAAAAAAAAAAAGACAGAAAAAAACAAATAATGAACAAAGAATATAAAATGCAGCAAAGATTCTGATATAATATGCGACGGCTCGAGCCCGTTTTTTCCCGACGTCTTCGCTAAACTGTCTCTCATTTACTCTCTCTTTCCCTTCTTTCTCCTTCATTCTTTTTCTTCTTTTCTTAATATCAAAAAAAAAAAACTTTATTATTTATATTATTATTCCCATTTTTTGATTCTCTTCAGATCCCATATTCTTCATCGATATCCCCACTCACCTCTCTGTCTCTCTTCTCTGCTTCCACAAAACGCCATTCTCTTTATATATTCATTATTCTTCTTCTTCTTACACCAATTTCATCTTTTTTACCCTCACAATGCAGCGTTTCAAAATGGGTTTCTCTGATTACATCCAAGCATTAGAAGAAGAACGACGTAAGATTCAAGTTTTCCCTAAAGAACTACCTCTTTCATCAGAACTCGTTACACAAGGTACCCTTTTGTTTTTTTTTTTTGTTTTTTTATTTTCATTTCTGATTATGATTATGATTATGATTATGATTATGACTTAAAGTTTTAATTTTTGTTTCTGGGTATGTTTTATTTTTTTAAGACCTTGATTTGGTTTTTTTTGAATTTTTTGGTTGAATTTTTGTTTGTGTGTGTAGCTATTGATGCTTGTAGACAGCAATTGTCTGGAACAACAACTGAGTATAATTTGAATGGACAACAATCTGAGTGTTCTGAACAGACAACATCAACAGATGGACCTGTTTTGGAAGAGTTTATTCCAATTAAGAAAAGGGCTTCACCTTATTGTGAACAAGTTTATGATGTTGATGATGAAGAAGATGATGAACAACATTCTCATCATAAGCAACAAAAGATTTCAATGGATAAGAAGAAATCTGATTGGCTTAGATCTGTTCAGTTATGGAATCCAGATCCTCCTTCTCATGAGGTATAATAACAAAATCAAACCTTAATTGTTACGCGTTTGGGTTGGTCCAGTGGTGTTGGCTTGCAACCTTAGAGTGTATTCATATCAAGGTCTCAAGTTCCATTCCCGGTGCCAATTTCAGTGTGTTATAGTCTATACAGAACAAAACTCTGGCTTTAAACGGCCCCCGCAAGTGGATGGTGGGATTGGACCCCTAGGATTAGTAGTCCTAAGTTCGGATACCGAGTTTTTTTTAAAAAAATACCTTAATTGTTGTTTGTGTTTTTTGTTTTTGTGTTAAATTAAAGGGAAACAACAAACAATGAATTGTGTAATTGACTTGTTTTTGTTTCTTTGTGTGAAAATTTGTTTAGGATGTTACTAGGAAAGTAGTGCCTGTGATGGAATTGAAGAGAAATGGAAGTGGTGGTGGTGCTTTTCATCCATTCCAAAAAGAAGAAAGAGTTAACAATAGGACATGTGAATTGTTGAGTAAAGGACAACCCTCTTCGACAGGTGTAGCTGCTGTGAGTTCTAATGCGGCTACTGTCACCAGTAACAATGCTGCAAACAGCAAAAGAGATGAGAAAGAAGAAAAGAGAAAGCAGCGCCGGTGCTGGTCGCAGGATTTGCATAAGCGCTTCTTACAGGCACTTCAACAACTTGGAGGTGCAGATTGTGAGTATCTTATTGTATAGTAATATAGTACCAAGTTCTGATTGTTATGTTGTGTGTTCATATTGTTAATGTAATTAACCGCATATCGAATAGATGTTTAATATTTTGTTGGCTTATGTTTTGTAGCTGCAACACCAAAGCAAATTAGAGAGCTAATGAATGTTGATGGCCTCACAAATGATGAAGTCAAAAGCCATTTACAGGTTAGTATATGAGATTTCAAGATTTTCTTCCCAAATCTTTTGCTGTCAATTTCATTTGAGTATTTGTTTTCATTTTGTGATTTGTATTATCTAGTTAGTCTTAGTTTTTTGTTTGATATTGAATCTTTTAAGTTTTAACTGTTTCATCTTGTTTTAGTCCCTTCCTAATTATTGATGATTTTTCTTGTTGCAAAAGTTACAATATAACTGTTCCATATGATCAATTAAGTCTAAATTTTTCCGGTTTTGCGCAGAAATATCGTTTGCATACAAGAAGACCAAGTCCGTCAAACAACGAAAGTGCTAATTCACAATCAACAGCACCTTTTGTCCTTGTAGGAAACATTTTTGTCCAACAACAAGAATATGGTGGGGTAGCTTCATCAACAACATCAGGGGAAATGACAAAGGTTGTAGCACCTTCTGGAATCTATGCACCAGTGGCCACACATCCTCCTCCAGCCGCGACAATTAAGAAGCCCGAGTTTAATAATAGTGAAGATCCTGTTCATTCAAATTCACCTACATCATCATCTTCTACACATAATACTACCAATACTTCCCTTGGCTATTGAGTTTTTGATTTTAATAAACATGTAAAAGTTATGTGACCAAATTGTTGTAGAAAGTTCTTTGATATTTTTTTGTTGTATAATGTTACTTCCTCATGTTGTATGTGATTTACATTATAGAGTTAAAATACTCGGCAAAGTGACAGTTTTGATGTTGAATAAGTCACTCCCTTTTTTAGGTGACTGTTACCATGTTATCTCCTTAGAACAAGGTGAGGAATGAAATTTCAAAATTTTCAATGTTTCTTGAATTTTTAATTGATTTAACCTATCAAGAGGTGGCTTTTGAGTCTCTTGATTTTTTATTGGTTCAACCTATCAAGAGGTGGCTTCTGAGTTGATCTATCCTAATAAGTGGATGTTTGGAATCACATTAAGTTTGACGAAATCATAGTGATATTGAGATTTTGTTAAAACTTTAAAGTATAGTTTTTACCAAAGTTATAGTGGTACATCATGTTTTTGTCAAATTCACTGATAATTCAAAAACATAAGCTAAATCGTTGTTTGGATTCAATTACATGCAAGAAAAAGATGTCGTCGATGAAAATGGTTGGAGCCATGGAGGTGCGGGGTAGGAAGGAGATCAAATATGGGAAGATAGGATTGAGGTGGCAATCTTAATCCGTACAATATATTGCCATCTTTGTCAAAGGTTATGTAACATCATTAATTTAGTATGACATATATCTTATGTATTTCTATTAACATCATTAAGACATTTAACAGTAGGATTAAAAGCAATAAATATTCATTTTGAAAATATCAGAAATCTTTTTTTTTTTGGAATGGTGAAAATATCAAAGATCTAAAAAAATAAGAGATTAAAATTAGAAGAAATATATATATATTTATATGGACGAAAAATATAATTAAATATAATGTATATATTTCACATGATATGGTGAATAATAATTGAAATAAATTTTGTTAAAAATAATAATAACTTATTGATGTAAGTGGTATATACCCTAAGACTTTTCCTATCAAGATTATGACAAACCAGGATGTTTTCTCTCCCGATCCCCGTGTTACTTTTATATCCCTGAATTTTCAATTTTGCCTTTGAAAAAATTTCGGTTCGTAGAAATCAAAGTTTTTTTTTGCCTTGAAAACAAATTTCGGTTTCTAAAAACCGAAATTTACTCTGAATTTGCACTAAAAAACAATCCGGTTTATGCAAACCGAATTTTTTTGCAAGGGCAAAATTGGAATATTGGGTTGTATAAGAGAATCACGGGAGGTCCGAAGAGAAAACATCCACTTATAATTATGAATTTGGATTATACTATAATACTATTGCAACTCAAATGTTGCTCCTTGAGCTTGAGCATAATTCTTAATCACAAAATTGTGTTGGTTATAATTGGTAATGTGGTATTCATTGAATGGTTCACCTACAACATCATGGTAGTTTGGGGTTGGAATGAGTTAGATTGATTTAATGGAATTGGGAATATTCTAACAGTGGCATGGTAATGCACAAGAAGTATCTAAGAATATCCTTAGAATATGCAATGAACATTACCATTATAGGACAAAGAAGATGCAGACATATGTCACTTGTGAAAATGCCATTTTTAGCTACTATGAATTACAATAATAATGTTAGTTTAAAAAGCTAATATCAAATATATGAAATTAATTTGGGACAATGACCATAAACCAATGGTGAATTATATAAAAGATCGCACTAAAGATTAGGTTTTTGCTAGAATTGTCCTTATTGATTCCTTTTAGACTTTAATAAATTCTTTTGTTATTTTGTTGAGAGATTGACTTTAAGAATATGTACATACACACATTTGTCATTTTGAAGTGAAGGATTCTTTATTGGATTGGATGGAATCTTCTTAGTTTGATTCCTTATCAAATTACTGCCTTGTCAAAACAACTTTTGCATATGTTTATTAAAAAATTATTCAAATTGTAAAATAATATTAAAATATTCTTGTAATTTTTTTAAAAAGCCAATATATTATTATATTATTTTTAATTATTTTTAGTTGTTTATTTATTTGGACACTTCACGATTACTCACGGAAATTATTGTATTCATGAGATGTCAATTTAATGATAAAAATTTAACTTTTAAATCTCTAGAGATATGAGAAGATCCTCTTCATTGACATAATAGTAAGTGGAATCTCAGCCGCTAATTCATTATTGTCCAATAGACACCATAAGATTGGATGATCATGATCATCACTGGACAATCTTAAGTGAAAAACACATTAGACATGATTTGTGCCCCTAGAGATATATTTCAAATGTCATATAAGGCAATTGGCAAATGACTATTAGAATGTTGAAAATGTTTTGAGCTAAAGTAACTTTTTAAAGAAATTCAAATTCTTCTATGTATGTTTTATTGTTTGAAAGACAATTTTTTTAAAATGATGAGAATTTATAAAGCATTTTGTCCAAATTAAATTAAGAGAATTGCAATGGTAATGTTGAATTGGTTCTTATCAATCTTTTAAATTTTGCAAGTTGGTCTCTAAGTTTTTTAAAACTTTCAAAAAAAATTCCAGGAATTTTCGTCTATGTTGTGTTCATGAGTCATTTCTATTTGAGAGGTTGGCTCATTTTACCTAAAATTTTGTAATTTATAGCCATTTATTGTACTTCTTTTTAAATATATTTTTACTTTAAAAAACAATTACTATGGTTAAGCTATTTTTGAGGTTCAACAGCAATTTTGTTTTTATTTGAATGATTTTTTTAAATAATTGAATTATGACTCAGAAATCTCATTGATTTAATATATTTAAGACATTAGTTAAAATATTAAACAATGCCTAAATTGTTATGACAACAAGTCGGTGAACAAGTGGAAATGATCCATGGTAATCACTAGAGAATCTCTTACATGATGATTACTTGCCTCCTCAATAGAGTTTCTTTATTCTCCTCACTTTTCTTTTCTCTTTTTTAAATTTCAAACACCCTTTGCATTGCCTCTACACTCACCCTAGCTACATAGTACATTTCTTTATGCAAAATGATAGCCTTAATTTAAGTCATAAGAAAAATATATTTACATGTTACACGTACTTTCAAATGGTCAAAACCATGAATGAGACAACTTTTCAAATTTTATTTCAAGTTTGGTATGGATACCTTTCTTATTTTCTTTGTATAGAGTTTGATTTGGATACTCAACAATATTACTCCCCTCTTATTAGATGATAAAACCAATCCACCTCTAATTAATTAAGCTAACCGATTGATAAAAGTCAATTTTTAGCATATAATAAATGACAAAAGTCCGATTGTCCCAAAGCATAATCTTATAGATTTCCAATTATTCAATCCTATTGGACAATTGGATCACTTTGGCCACCCCAATTTTTATTTGGGATCATTTTAATACTATTTGTTAAAGAAATTAAAAGGGAAATTAAAAAAAATTGAAAAAAAAATCAAAATTTAAACTTTTAAATTATTGATTACACAACTTTTTTAAATTTATATTTTTTAATTAGTATCTCTAAGTCACTTGTTGACAATTGTCTTTTATATATATCTTCGCGAGAAATGTTGTTACCTATAGGGAGAGAACTGTTATCAACATTGTTGTTAGAACGCACTTTTATTTGAGTGTTAACCTTCTCGTTTCGGGGAAGAAAGTCTAATAATAAAGTATGAGGACGAATACAACGTTCTTATCATTAATGATTATTAGAATAACTACAAAAAAACTATGATTGATAATAATCAGTCTGATGTCAACTGTTACCAAAGATCTGCTTACTTGACTGTTGTGCAGGGAAACACGACTCTAAGTTTTTATTGGGATGGGCCAAGTCCAACATTTTAGGCGAGCGAGGTCCTTGTATATTGGGCCTCAAGCCAGACTAGAACAAATTAATGAAAGAAAAGAAAAGCATTTCTAATAATTTTGATTCTGTTTTTATGAAAGAATACATATTAAATAGTATAAGAAACGAATTGTTTTTGAAAATAACCAAAAATACATATGAACAATCAAATATTGTTTTTAAAAAATACAGACGCACACGCACTTGCAAGAGCGTTGTCGTCAAAGTCACCCGATGGCAATATGTGGTCCTCATAAGAATATTCCAAGATAAGGAAGGAACATATAATAAATTATATATTTTAAAAATCAATGGTCATATAATAAATTATACATTTGCGTCAAAAAATAAATAAATTATACATGTGCTAGTATATTCTCTCTATTTTTTATATTATCATGTTATGCGTAAGTAGTAAGGATAATAAATCAAATAGTTTCCCGTTAATTTTGTTAGACATAAAAAAAATCCAATACATTCTCTCTTAAATACGGTTAAATGTTAGAAAGATCTAGCGATTAGAAACATGATAACAAGCTACTCATCGAATCAGACTATAATATCATATTAGAATTAAAAGTTTAATCTAATTTAATCATATATAAAATCAGTTTATAAAATAAGGACCGACTTTTATTTACAAACTCATATTTAGACCAACTCACATCCAATGTGAGACTTTATAACAAGATGTTAATGTAAAAGTTACAAACACCATACGGAGACGGGATAATAAACAACTCCGCATTAAGATGAGATAAATGAAAAAATCACAAAAGAAAAACTCAAATGAAACCTAAAATTATGTGTAAATCACTTATTGAATTGAAAAAGAAATAAAATTTTCTTTGATGAATAGTTTATAAATACATTTGTCTAAGTCTTGAATCAAACATCTGACTGCATACTTAAGAGAAACAAGAGTCTTATCACTTGGACTAATTCATTATCGGTAATTAACTAAACTTTAATTTTTTTTAAAAAAACAACATAAATGCCTATATATGGCGATGCATAAATTATAATGTCAAAGGATATATATATATATATATATATATATATATATATATATATATATATATATATATATATATATATATATATATATATATATATATATATATATATATATATATATATATATTTTTAATGCAATTTTTTAATGTAATTTAAAAGCTAGCTAGATAATGGTTATACACTTATGCATAATTCTAATTCTGTCTTTACTTACTATAAGCTTTTTAGAAAGACAAAATTGTCCTTGATCTTTAGAAAGATAACTTGTCTTTATAATGTAAAAGCCTAATTAGACATATTTATTGTTTAAAAGTCCAAATTATAAAAAAAAAAACAAAAATCATACTTATTAAGATAAAAAACCAATATTAAACACATCCATATTAGATAAACAGTTTGTATATGACTAATGATTCACACACTTATGTAGATAAGTGAGAAACAGTTTTATAATTAATCCAGCAAAACAAAAATCTTGAATAATTGTATGCTATTTTTAGTTTGAATTAATATAATATGAGGACATTATTTTAAAAACAAGTACTACTATTGAATTATCAAATTCAAGTCTTGTTTTGTCACTAGATGGATCATATTCATATATGAGGACATTAGGTGGATGAAGAACTTGCATTATGATGATTTATTGAACCACATGTAACATGTTGGTCCAAGAAGCATTAGCTGTATTTTACAAGTCTACGGCATTAATTATATATGGTTGTTTGTATGACTTGAACTATTAGAAAAATAGATTTGGATCAAAGGATCTTATCATTAGGAGAGGAGTATAGTTGGAAGGAATCAACTAAATCTGGCCCTTAGAGTGGATCTAAGGCCAAATGACCCTAAAGGTACTCTTAGTTTGCTTGAAATAGGAATAGTTTTTCTTTGAGTTTGTTAGGATCGAGTCTTCTAAATATATACTATTATTCCCTTGATCCCCTTGATGATTATGATAATAACTAATAAGGAATATTCTTGTAACTTAAATATACATTTCAAACAAAGTAGTCTCAAAATCATTATAAGATTTTCTAACATTGGCAATGTTACCATCAAATATCAATATATTATCAATTGCCTATTAATTATTTCCTTCTTTAATACTCCATCCAAAATGCTAGTGTTGGTTAAAAGTGTTTTTGGATAGAGGAATGCTTAAAGTAATTTTTAGAGGGGATTTTAATTCTTCCATCTAAATTCTCATGTTTAGATGATTAATTTGGAGAATTCTTAAAATGATGAAAAATTATGAAGTGTTTATCCAAAATTTTGCATAGTAATAAAAAAGATAAGAAATGTCTCGTGCGAGTGTGATGTGTGCCAGAAGATTGAGTTTTGAAATGAATTAGTGGTAAATGATAATTTTGAGTTTTGTTCATGACTCGGCTACTGCTGTTTATAATACATGCGAAAAATATATCACGGCTCCTTAGTTTAACGGTTTAATAATAATCATTAATTCAATAAGTTGGCACCATTAATTTTCTTTAGTATTTTTTTTTTTTGAGAAATGTTATTTGTACAACCAATTTTGTACAATATTTTGGACAACTCTCTCTCATACTCACATTATATTTTTACTCTCTCACTTTATTGTTTTTTGTGCAAGATGAAGAAGGAAAAAAATGTTGTCCAAACATGTTGTAGCAAAATAGTTGTACAAATAAGATTAGTCTCCTTTCAAAATCTTATGGGCTACACAAAGTAATTTTTTTCCTTTTTTTTTATGCTAAGAGACATAAATTGATCAATTATTTAAGAGACTCAATTTTTTATCACTTAAATTAATATTTTGTTGGTTATCAGTTATCACCATGGATCTTACATACTTACGAAGTTACGAAATGGAATGTTATTCTTACCTTTCAATTCTAAAGTTATCTTGTCTTCGAAAAAAAAATTCTAAAGTTATCTTTTATCCGGTGCCCATTTTGTCACCTTGTAATAAAAAGAAATCCAGCATAGCCTTGATATTTCCTAAGAAATTTTCTCTTTCCACCCCTCGTATTTCTTTTCGATCTCTTAGATTTTCATTTTTGCCCTTGAATAAATATTCCGATATGTGTTTGCTGAATTTTTTTTGCCTTAGAAAAAATTTCGGAATGTGTTTTCCGAATTTGAACTAAAAAACTTCGGAAAACACGTTCCAAAATTTTTTAAACAAAAGTAAAAATGGAAAAATGGGTGGGCTAATTTAGCTTCTTAAAAAAAAAATTGGAAAAATGGGGGTAAAAAGAATTACAAGAGGTGGAAAGAGAAACATTCATTTCCTAATGATGTTATTAATGAAAGAAAGGGCCAAGCCCAACACAACAAGGCCAGACAAAGAGTACTAGCCGGGTATACCCAGGCCTTTGTTAGAATGAAAGGAACCTTAGTCTAATACTTGTTTTTTTTTTACAAAACCTTAGTCAAATACTTGAGAGTTGAGAGCCATGTGTAAAATCAAGGGTTAAATATATTTTTGGTCTCTATTGTTTTCTAGAAATTTTATTTTAGTTCTTAATTTTTTTTTTTCGCATTTTTTAATCATTGGAAAATTTTCTATCAGAACTTTTGGTCTCTACTTTTAATCAAACTCTTGTATACTTTCATATTTTTTAATTGTTTTTTGTATTCATGTTTATAATATTATAAGAACATCTCCGATAAAAATTTAGATTTTTTTAACATAAAATGAATTTTTTATAAAATTTTTATGTGGAAAAAACTAAAAAAATCATATTTAATTCATCTCTTATTAAAAAAATTTAAACTTTTGCAAGAGTGACTCATATAATGTATTAAACATGAATGGAAAAAAAATTTAAAATTTTGAACGATATGCACGAGTTGAATAAAAAGTAGAGACAAAAAATCATGACAAAAAATACTTCTACTAAAAAGTGCATAAAAAATCTTTAAGCACTAAAAGCAAAATTCTAGAAAATTATAGGAACCAAAAAAATATTTAACCCTAAAATCAATAAACACACATCTCACATTTGAAAATTTTCGACGCAGAACCAAACAAAGTGCAAACATGAACCAAAATGTGTGTTTAAGTGGTCCCGGAAGGTGCCTCTCTCCTATTTTCCATCTCTCTTTGTGTCGGTCTTAAGTTTTTCACTTTGAGTTCTCTTTTTCCTCTATCGGTTTGAGGGTGGTTTTGGGTTATTTTTTCTATGAAATTACCCTTTGCATTTTTCTTTTCTCCTTATTTTTAATCTAAATAAGTAATTTTCACATAGATTTTTTTAGTTGCTTTCTTTTGTATTTGTGATTTCGTCGTTCAAGTGAGGCGTTTGTGTTGGTCGTCATCTTGGTACGACATTGTTTGATTTCTCTTCTTGTTGCGGTGTTCGTTTTGTTCATATTGAAAGATCATCTTTAGTCGATTGCAGATTCAATCAATAATTTGGGCATCAAAGTTGCAGATTCGGAAGCATAGACATTCCAATGACTTTAATTTTATCATATTATTTGTAGGAATTTTGTGGTTGTATGCTCTTAACTTAGATGTTGTGAGTTTGTTTTCAAATTTATCCTTTTATTTTCAGCGATGTTAAATTTGTATTTGCATTTGATGTACTCTATTGATTATTATTTTTTGACTAAAGTACTCTATTGATTATTAAAATGAATGAATATCGTTATTTTTAGTTAAAATAAATAAATAAAAGGTTTAATTAGTAAAATGGTCTCTTAAAGATATTTTTGGTTTCACATTGGTCCCTTAAAGAAAAAAAGGTCTGAATAGGTCCCTTAAAGAAAAAAAGGTCCGAATAGGTCCCTTAAAGACATATTCGTTAATTAGTTTGGTCCTATTCGTCCCTTTTTTTAGGGACCAAACTGATTAACGGAGATGTCTTTAAGGGACCTATTTGGACCTTTTTTTTCTTTAATGGACCTATTTGGACCTTTTTTTCTTTAAGGGACCAATCTAAAATCAAAAATATCTTTAAGGGACCATTTTACTAATTAAGCCTAAATAAAACGGCTCGGGAAGGTTTGAGCCACATGTGGCAAAAGTTTTGAAAGACTGAAGCAAGATAACACGACTAAGAAAATGCCACGTCACTTGGCAAGACACGGATAAAAAATTGAAAAACATCAAAAATATTTAAAAAAGGGTTTTGTTATAAGACACCCACCTTCAAATTAGAAGGTGTCTTTTAGCAAGCTACACATTTGCTAGTTGACAAAAATATCTAACTTTTTTCTTAAACAACTAAAAAAGGAGGGGTATGACTATTTCTGGTTGAACAAATTTTGACCAGGTGAATCATCCTCTTCTTTACCTATTCCAGAAGCTTTTAAATAGCCAATAGAATTGAAAGATTAAGGATGCGTTTGATCTGCTAAAAAATAGGGGACTGGACTGGACAACTTTTGTTGTACCCTATTTGATTTGAAACAGGCTATGGAACTGGACAAATTAGGCAGCAAGGGACAGGACAAAAACAAGATTTTTTGTCCCTCACTGAACCACATGACAACTTTTTGTCCACAGTACAACTATAAAATATACGAAAATACCCATTTTATTTTCAAATATAAAAATATTATCGCCCTATATCTCTCCGGTACAGTTTTGTCCTGTCCTGTCCTGTATTATCTTGTTCTGTCATGTACTGTTCTGTCCAGTTCTTGCTGTTTTACGAATCAAACGCACCCTTAATCTTTGCTGCGGTTAAAATTTTCTAAATTGATTTTAAAATTAAAACTTAGTTTAAGGAATGAAAGAGATCTAAAAAAATTGCAAGTAGCTCACAAACATTATTTCCGGCGGCAATAACAAAGAAGCTAAAGTGATTTTTATTTTTTTTATCAAAACATTAAGTCTTCATTTTTTTTATCAACCCATTGGTCATTCATTACGGAGAGGCCTGATAAAAAAAATGGAAATTGAACGATGGAGGAAAAGAAAATCAATTTTTGCTTTGATAAAAAAACCAGTTTAACTGAAGAAAAAAAAATTGGTTCAAAGAAGAAGATCTCATGACCTTCAACTAGAAAATTGGGATTTTTGTTTTTTATAATTATATGTTAATTACGGTAATACCCCTCCTTTTTTGGTTGTTTAAGAAAAAAGTTAGATATTTTTGTCAACTAGTAAAGGTGTAGCTTGCTAAAAGACACATTCTAATTTGAAGGTGGATGTCTTATAGCAAAACCCTTTAAAAAATGCTATAAATTCAACAGAAGATTTGTTGGTGACATATAGTACGGACCACCATTAAAGTGGTCTAGGGTTTGCCTACTCTAGAAACAAATTTGGTCTGCCGTATGTTAGGTTCACTACTTAAGGGTCCTATAGTGGGAAAAGAACTTGAGGAAATAAGGGAGAGAGAATCTAAGCCATTAAATTTTAAATATAAAATAATATTTAAATTTAAAATAAATGATGTAAAGTTGATCGATGGTTAAAAAATGAAAATTGAAGAAATTTGAAAGTATTCATTCTCCTACTTACGGAGTTTTGGTTTTATGTTCTCTCTTCCGCTTTTTAATAAAAAATATATTATAACGGCTTTATCTCGTGTGTCGTCTTAACCGGTTAAAAAAACATAATATAACCTTTTTTTTTCTTTGAAGTTCATTTAATTTGTAAATCTTTCTTTAAAGTGATGGGTTGTTTTTGTGTAATTGATATTCTTTGACATCTACGTTGAAATAGAAAAATATGATTACGTCTTATTCAAGGATCTTGTTCCTCTAAAGTGAACAATTCACTTTCAAATATAAAGTGGATAATTTTAACCATTGTTTAAAAATCAAAGGTAGATATTATGAGTTGTTAAAATAACAACTATTAAATTTTCACTTTCAATTTTATTAGAGATACAAAACCCGAAAGTAAATAATTGATTTATGTCACTTTTTGTAAACGAGAGCTACAAATAGATTGCAAAAATGAAAACCAATGAAATTTTGTTATAAATTTTATATTTTCTTTCCCGTTTATTTCTTTTATGAGAGAAACTTGATATTGGCCATGTTAATTTTGACCCCGCATTTTTTTCAAATAGTCTAGTGACTAGAAATTACACCCTTAAAGTAAATAAGTGATGATGAATAACATTCACTACATTTTTTAAGTCATTTTAAAAATGAGAGTATTAGTGAGGCCTACCCTATCCATTTATAATTTGGGGTATTCACAAGTATTATAATTTAAAAAAACCTATTAGTGAAGTCTCTCCTAGACAATTTTTGTGAAGCTCAAGCAAAAGCTATTGGTTCCCCTTCAACTATTGATAATTTTCCTTGCCTCCGATCGACCGCCATTACGTACAAATCGACCCATGATATTACGAACACACCATCACGCACATTCGTTTTGCCTACATTATTATGAAAATCGGCATCAACATTGCATTCGTAAGCCGTAACAAGTTAACAACCACCATCCGGTTTGGTCCAATACACAGGCTGCTGCACGCTCTTATTTTCCACAGTTGGCATAGTATTCATATATAGTTTTCCACTCCCTCCACATGCAAACATCACTTTAGTATCCACTTTGTTGTTTTGCTTCTTTTTCATTATTCCAAAAGTACTATTGTTTCTATTTTACCAGAGTGTCCATAGAAGCATTGCTACTTTGCCAGCTTCTATTTTATTCCCCCTGCTACATATATTCTTCCTGCTACATACAAATCATGTATATGAATTGTATTCCGTAATTGCAGAGAATTCATGCATGTTCCTCATTTTTCTTCATTTTAAGTTTTCTCTATATCTTTCCTTTTCCTCTAAATTGAGAAACACTCAACTACATATTTTGACTTAAATAAAGAATTTAGGAATTTAAGTTACTTTAGAATTTTAAGGATTTGTCACCATGGTCATGTCCAAGAATGTTGAGGTTGTGGTCTTAGACAAACAATTTATAGAGACTTTGCTGCTTAAAAAAAATAAATCATAGAGACTTCATATTATTGTATAAATGTTTTTTAAGAAGACTTCATATTATCGTAAATATGTGTTTATAAGTGAGGGCAATCCTTACCTTACAAGCCGATTTTGTAAGGATAAGTTAGGCTCAATACCTAATTGAGTCTGATCTTTGACTAATGCGTGTAAAGAATATTTGTCGGTTGTCTCGAGGGATTAGTTTTGCAGTTGATATCTTGATTTACCAAATAAAAAAAAAATTATTTATTTTTTGAATCCAAAAAATAAGATTTTTTTAATTGCCCGTTTTTTTCTTATTACATATTTATCTTTCTATTTATTTTATGAATTCACCTCCCTCTTTTTTATGCAATGAATTTACCTCTCTAATATCTCTCTATTTTTTTTAAATAGTTTAGTGGTTAAAAATTCACCCCTTAAGATGAATAAGTGAAGAATCTCGGATTCGAACCCCAACCTCTATATATATAATGTTTCTATCAACTAAGATATACTCCCGGGAACCTATAATATCTCTATTTCTAACATATAAAAATTAATAATTAATATGAAAAAAGATAAACAATTAATACTTCCAAATTGCAAAATCTTGCAAAACTACTTGACAAAAAAATCATGGTATAAATCCTTACTTAACAATTAATAATTCTAATCACTAGGCGTCACAATTTTAGATGAAAAAACTTACTTTATACTTATAGAGTTTCAACTTAAAACAGTTTTTTCGCACTAAAACATACTAGAAACTTAAAGGGGATTCTTAACATATAATATGATGTTAGTATAGAAAACCTTTTAGGTGAGCAGTAAAACAAATTCTTGTGGTACATATTTCCATCCATCCGCTCCCTTCCACTAAGTTAAACAGCTACAACATGCTACAAAATTTAATCATTAGCCCAAAATTTAGTGCTTAATTTACCAAGATAAACAAATACCACCTTCAATAACTGTAATGATTAAGATTATACTCCTTTCCCTAACCAATAAAATGTTCCCATCATTCAAAAATTAAAAAGCAACCTTTCATTAGCTTCAAGACTTTGTAACCTTTACATTACACAATAATTAATATAATGTGATCTTCTCAAATTTGATTCTTTGATATGCAGAACAATTTACTTGCCCCACTAAAATAATATTAACTTAATTAATGTCCTTTCATAAAAATTATTCTTGGTTAATAATTTACCATAAAAAAATCCTGAAATGATATTTTGGCATCAAAATTTTGATGTTAAATATTGTTTTTTATACGTGTAAGTTATAAAAAATAAAATTAAGAGATAAAGATAACATATATGATGTTATATATACCGGTGTTTGGGAAGAAAAAGATTGTCCGTTGTAACTGCGTTAATGCAGTAACAATATTAACTGTCTGATTTAAATGAATGGTTAGGATCATTTTGATGCATATGTATGATAGTCGTCCGATGTAAAATCAATAGACAAGATCAATTACTGCATTAATTGTGTCCTGCAACAAATCTTGTTCCTAGTGTTTGTATTTTGATGTTGAAATAACATATTCCAAAAATATTACTCTAAACATCTACAGGTTTCCTACATTGTAACTAGACAGAATCAGTTAGTGATGGAATTTTAAAAACAACTTCTAAGATAATCTTGCTTTAATTGTTAGGTTTAAAAGTGGGTTAAATTTATTCTTTGAATTTAGTCACTTTTGATCATTTGATTTGATTCAAAGTTAGAGGAAACTTTTTAAGCTGCAAAAACAAAAGCACAAGTGGCAAGAAAAACACTTAGTGTGGTAGGGTACTAAGATGCACATGTTATTATTATCATTTAGGCTTAATTGCACTTTTGATCTTCCTATTTTATAAAACTCACGAAAATAGTCCCTTTATTTTAAAATTGAACATTTCTTTAAGAGGATTATTATTAATATTATTGTTTTTTTTTTTGAACAAATAATATTATTGTTATTATGATTATTATTGGCATCAAATATTTGTCATCACCACTCTACTCACATATATATAAGTGATGCACTTCACTTTAATTCCTACATCCTAGGGCCTTTCTCTCTTTGATCTTCTTTGTAAGTGAATTAAAATGGTTTCCATTCCTTCTCAACCTTCTAAGGTAATTCTAAGTTATAGTGTTGTATATAATCACTTTTTTGGCATGGTCACATGCACTAATTTTCGCCAATAGTTTAAAATGTTAACACAATTTAAATATGTGGTTAATTTGTATCTTCTACAATTGTATAGGAAATTCAATCAGAACAAAAAGGGGCGGATATTGGCCCCGCTCGCCATGCTAAATGGTGGTACTCGACTTTCCACACGGTGACAGCCATGATAGGTGCTGGTGTTCTCAGCCTGCCATATGCCATGGCATATCTAGGATGGTAAGTTATTAAAAGTAATTTCAACTCACCACAAAAAGTTTGCAACTTGACAAATTTTTTGTTGAAATCTATTCGATCGATTTTGTAGGGAAAAAAATGTTCTTATTTATTTGTCGTTTTTAAAGTTCAATGTAACAAAATTCGAATTCATTGTAGGGGACCAGGGATCTTGATGTTGTTATTATCATGGTGTCTAACCTTAAACACAATGTGGCAAATGATCCAGCTACATGAATGCATTCCGGGGACACGATTCGATCGATATATTGATCTTGGTAGACATGCTTTTGGACCAAAACTTGGACCATGGATTGTTCTACCTCAGCAACTGATTGTACAAGTTGGGTGTGATGTTGTTTATATGGTTATTGGTGGAAAGTGTCTAAAGAATTTTGTGGAGATAGCATGCACCAATTGTACACCAATTAGACAGTCTTATTGGATTATGATATTTGGTGGAATTCATTTTTTTCTGTCTCAGCTTCCAAATTTCAATTCTGTTGCTGGTGTTTCTTTAGCAGCAGCTGTGATGTCATTAAGGTGATTCTTGTTTCTTTAGCTTTTAAATTTTTATTATTTATTTTTTGTCCATAGTGTTTTATGAGCTAGCTTCACATTTTATATTTATATGTAAAAAGGTCCTATGGAACTTTCTCAAAAAAGAAAAGGTCCTATGGAAAGATTTAATTTGTGTTCTTCTAAGAAACAAAAATAAAAAATACATATGAGAAAAGAATGAATGTCTGTCCAATTAAGAAATTTGAAATGGTAAATTAAGGCAAAAGACTTCATTAACCTCACTTTTTGGGGAGTAAATTAGCATTTTAATTTTTAAAATTGTAAGGCTCAGGTCAATTTAGTTCTTTAAATTGAATAGTGTCGTTATTGATTTTAGTCATTTTTAAAAATTTAGCATCACAAATTTGATGGTTTTATATTTCATAAATTTGGAAGACTCAATTGACGATTTACAATTTCGAGTATAGAAATGATCATTTACTCTTTGGCTAAATTGCACTTTTGACCCCTTAATTTGTATAAACCTGCAATTTTAGCCCCCTAATTTTCATAATAGCATTTTTGACCTCCTAACTTCAGCCCCTTTTAGACAATGACTCACGTGCCACTCAACATATCTTGCCACATATGTTAATGTGGCATGTGAGTCGTTGTCCACATGTGCGTTGACTTGATCAAAATCACTGGGGGCAACCTTTTATAAAGGGATAAAGTTAGGGGGTCAAAAGTGCTATTATGAAATTTTATGGACTAAAATTACAAGTTTGTAAAAATTAACGGGGCAAAAATGCAATTTAGTCTTACTCCTTTTTTTGGTATATTTGCAAAGAGCGTGAACAATTCAGAAGAAGTTGAGGCAAGGAAAACAATTTGGTGAACTCAGCTTTTAAACATAGGTTGAAATTGAATAAAATTATAAGTACTTAAAATTTAGTAGAGGATAATACAACTCATAATCTTTAATTTAATCCAATTGCTCCTAGTTAAGATGAAATTCCTACATCCATATAATCTAGTACACATGGATGTTGATATTATATTGTAGTTAAAAATAAGTGTATTCATATCAATACTAATACATCATATCTCATCAGAACTTCACAGTTAAACGTGTTTGGACGAAAATAGTACTAGAATTGTTTTCATACCATAAAACAAATAAAAGTGAATGATTAATTTTTCAAAAACACTATATCTATAACATAATTTTTGGATTTTGACTGCAGTTATTCCACTATAGCCTGGGTGGCATGCTTATCTAGAGGTAGAATTGACAATGTTAGCTATGCATACAAACCAATCAGCAAAACTGATTTATTGTTTAGAATCTTCAATGCACTTGGCCAAATATCATTTGCATTTGCTGGTCATGCAGTGACCCTTGAAATTCAAGCTACAATTCCATCAACACCTGATAAACCATCAAAGATACCAATGTGGAAAGGTGCTCTTGGTGCCTATTTCATCAATGCAATATGTTATTTCCCAGTTGCAATTATAGGTTATTGGGCTTTTGGACAAGATGTTAATGATAATGTACTTATGTCACTTCAAAAACCTTCTTGGCTTATTGCTTCTGCTAATTTGATGGTATTCATCCATGTTGTTGGTAGCTATCAGGTATCAACTCTTACCCGTTTTCGCTATTTTTTATACAAATATTTGAAAACGTGAAAAATATTGTGACTATTTTGTGATTAAAAGGGAAAATAAAAATGAAAATAGAAAATATTTTATGAAATTAAAGAAGTCTTAAATTTTGTTTCTGATCGGTGGAGGAAAAAATATATTGTAGGTTTACGCAATGCCTGTTTTTGACTTGATTGAGGGGATGATGATGCGAAGATTAAACTTCCCTCCTGGTGTAGCGCTTAGACTTGTAGCTCGATCTGCTTATGTAGGTAAGATGTCAAAACTCGAATCGAAACTAATCTATGCTATTATTGTTACATAGAAAATTTTCACTAGTAGAGTAAGTTTTAAGAACTATTATTTTTTTTCATGATAAGTCTTTATATAACTATAGTTTGTTGAAATGTTTCAGCTTTTACATTAATATTTGGGGTCACTTTTCCTTTCTTTGGAGATCTTCTTGGATTCTTTGGTGGATTTGGTTTTGCACCCACTTCATATTTTGTAAGGCTCTCTTGTCCTCTCAATTTCTCCAAACTTATGTGAAATTTAAATTAATTAATTTTAAAATCAATTATCTGGCTCATTAATAATTAATTGTTACAGCTTCCTAGCATAATGTGGTTGATAATCAAGAAGCCAAGGAAATATAGCATCAACTGGTTCATCAATTGGGTAATGATCAATTCACATTAGCAATTTCTTTAAAAAAATGTAACAATCTAAATGCAAATTCAATTTATGTTTCTTTCATTTCAGGGTTCAATTTACATAGGAGTATGTATTATGCTAGCATCTACAGTTGGTGGTTTGAGGAACATTATTGCTGATTCATCTACTTATAGTTTCTATACCTAAAGTGCATGCATGATGTTGCAATTATTACAAACCTTTACTTTTTTTAGTATGATCAATCATAGTTATTGTATGATTAATTTAAGAAAATAATAGGTCACATAAAGTAGCATATGATGAATGACATGTTGTAGGAGCAATATCTTACAAATGTCAAGATGTTGAAAGAAGCTGCAAATCATTTATGAATGTTGGTATTCTTGAGTTTTCATCTCAAAATTATATAATGTATCCCTACAACATGAGTTTCTTTTAACGCAAGTTTCTTTTAACTATTCAAATAAACTAAGAGTTATAACTTATAAGATTGATTTTATAGCTCGAGTAGCAGAATTAAGAAGTGAAATGATAAAGATATAGACATTTAAATTGAACTCATTATCAACCCGACAAATTATTTATGTTGAATTGGATTACCAATTAGTTTCATCTGTATTTATGAATTGGATTACCAATTAGCTTCATCTGTATTTGGTATCAATGATTGAACACTAATCCAAGCAAAGTATGAAGGAAAAAAACATTTGTTGGTTTAGAGACGCTATCATAATTTTATATGATATCTCAATTGCAAAATGGAATTAACAAAATTAAGATAAAAAATTTGAGTGAAATAGCAACTTCGTCCTTGAATTTGCACGCGTCAATAAAATTTGTTCGTGAATTATTCGAAATAGCCAAAACATCCTTGAATTTGTGAAAGTTACATCAAATAGTCTCTCTATCAACTTGATTGTGCTGACGTGTCATATGTTTACATGTCATTCCACGTTATCAACTACGTGTCCAAGAATCCTTCCACATCATCAACCGCGTGTCCAGGACCAATTTGGTTGATTTTGAAATTCGAATGTCAAAAAAATATATAGAGTTAACACTTTAACTAACAGTGGTTCTTATGAGTGTTAGAAACAAACATGGCATCAATATCTCGACCGCACATTCTTCATCTCCATTCTTCATCTCCATCGTTCAAACTCAATCCTTCATCATCCCTATTTCGCTCCCGGAAACTCCCAAATTCCTTACCCTTCAATCGCCGACGTAGCTTCTGCTCCGTCAATTCCACCTCTCATCACAAATCCGAATCCGTTTCAATCGTAAACAACTTTCTCGATTATCTCAATGAATCGTGGACGCATTTCCACGCTACAGCGGAGGCAAAACGACAATTACTCGCAGCCGGTTTTCACCTTCTTAACGAGAACGAAGAATGGAATCTCAAACCAGGTGGACGCTACTTCTTCACTCGCAATATGTCCTGTTTGGTTGCTTTCGCTGTAGGAGAAAAGTGAGTATAGTTTTTCGCATTTTACTATTTTTTGTGTTGTTTATGATGTTGTTAGTGTGAATATGCAAATTGGTACTTGAAATTGTAAGCTATGATGCACATACACTCATTGGATTAGGAGTGTCCCGTTGTCGGACACCAACACTTATAATTACATTATAATCGGTGTCGACGTGTCGTGTCCGGTGTCTGTGTCCGTGCTTCATAGATTGTAAGCATAGCTCGAAATAGTATCGAATGTTTGCGAATTGGTAAATACATTATGAAATTGTAAAATGTAGGTCAAAATAGTATCAAATATATTATCAATCTTTGAATTGTTATTATTAGGGATTAATTTGTCTATGAAATTTAGGTCGGTACTAATTTTCCAGTAATTAATCCTTGCACAATTGTAATTAGGACAAATTTTTGTCCTTGATGACATGAATTTTCTAGGAAAATTAGTCTCTATGAACTAACATTAATGTGGAATCGAGGTGCAATGTGATGTGTTTTGTAACAATTGGCAAAAAACTGAGGTACTGATGGAACTGCTTTGATGTTGTTGAAGGTACGATGTGGGCAATGGTTTTTATGCGATAGCGGCGCATACAGATAGTCCGTGTTTGAAACTGAAGCCGAAGACGGCGTCGTTGAAGTCTTCTTCTTATATGATGGTAAATGTTCAGACTTATGGAGGTGGATTATGGCATACTTGGTTTGATAGGGATTTGAGTGTTGCAGGGAGAGTCATTCTCAGAAGAAGTGACAATTCTTTTGTTCATAAGCTTGTCAAAGTCAACAGACCTATTTTGCGTATTCCCACTCTTGCCATTCATCTTGACCGGTACTCTATAACTCACATTCATCAAATCATATCACTCTTTCATACTTCAATTACAACTCCTTTTTGCACTTAGGTCTGTTTGGGTTGATATATTTGAGCTTATTTAATGGCATAAACCTTGTGAGATTGTTTGAGAGAGCTTATTGAAACAACTCGTGACATCCCTGTCAGTTGTTTTCAGCTTATTTTCATAAGGTCTTTAAGATAGCTGATGAAAACAGTTTATACCATAGCTTATGTGAAAATAGTTCGATTTTATTTTATCTATTGTTACAGAAATAATTTATGCATAGGCACTTAGACGATAGGTATTAACAGGGGATAAACATAAACTAACTATCATCATCATGCTTATATATTCATCAAACTTAACATTATGGTTAAGTGTGATTTAACTCTTCTAAAGTGAGTAGTAACCCAATTATTAACGAGAAATTCAAGGATTGATGTTTAGATGACCCTGTGATTTATAATGCATGTGTGTTCTAACATTAACCATTGATTTATTCATCAATAGTTAATCACTTACTTTAGAGGAGTAAAAACTGATTTTTCGGTGGTATCATTTGTCTCCTGTTTGCATAAATATTTTCAGTTAATGATCAGCCATTGCTGACAAACATTTGTACCACTATTGAGGGAAACTTCTGGTTTTTCTAATGTGATCCTAGTATTTTTTTGGCTCATTGCTCTTCCACAAAGACATGCAAGCTAGTAGATTATATTGCCGTCTCATATTTGTTTCATTGTTTAGCACAGTGAACCAGGATGGTTTCAAACCAAATCTTGAGACTCATCTTCTTCCATTACTCTCGATGAAACTTGAGGACACTTCTTCAGAGTCAAAAGAGAAGACTGCTGCATTGTCATCCAAAGCTTCTCATCATCCACTGCTTATGCAGGTACATATTTTTCTTCATTCGGATTGAGTTTGAACTTTGAACAATTTTCCGTGTTCGTTGATTCAAATTAATTGTGCTTCATATGAATATTGCTATTGTAACTGTCAGAGGACAGTAAACCAGGCATACCAATAAAAATTTCAAACATTTATTTTCTTTTTTTATAAAAAAAGATTCCATCCATAACTATTGCTCTCTTGTTTGTTTCCCATTCTTTCTTCCTAGTACAGTGAGTCGAAGAAAGAAAATTAAAATCAATTCACTGTTTCCAAATATAAATTGAAACGGATTTATACTGTGGCTCCTGTAGTACAGGACAGTTATCTTTGAACGCAAGTCAAAGAAACATCATTCAAAGCCTGCCATGCCAATGTTAGGGAACTTATAAGCAATTACTCTGCCTGCTATAATTGGTTTACCTACTCTTCAGGTCTTGATCACAGCTAGATATCAGTGTGCTACTTTAGGGTAGAATTCTGATTTCATAGCATAATCATGAGTTAATGTTGATGATGATAAACAAGACATTGAGACCTTTCAAATCACAGTTCTTGTACTTGTGATTTCTTAGTCTCAGAAGATTGTAGACAACCTAAACTTTATATATTGGGTTGTGCTTACCTTGAAAAAAAAAGGGTTGTGCTAACCTTTGATCTTAGGAAGGGAAGTGGTTAAGGAATCTAGATTTAGAAAGTTATTATTTATTGGAAATTATAAGATTCAATGCATTATTATTGAAAAGCTACATGTTCCCATAAAAAAATTATGTGATTTCTTAACCAGTGCCTTAGCATTTTCCTTATACATCACTTCATTACAATTTAATAATCCACTGAGTTGGTTGCATTAGATGTTTGCTATTAAGATGCATGCAAATATGTTGGAAAATGGGCTGTAAATATTTTCAGTCATAGAAAGGGATGATTGCATTGAGGGTAGGAAATGTTAATGGAGATTGTAGTTAAATAAGGAAAAAATGATTTAGGTTAAGTAGTAGGAGTAGTAGTTAAATAAGGAAAAAAGGAGGCATCAAAGTGCATTATGTGGAATTGATAGTGCCATAGTAAGTTCCAGTGGTCTTTAGGCAAGACTCAATGATGAACATGAACTCGTGTGTACATGGCTGCACATGACCAATTTTATGTATCATACCCGTGTTTATTATTTTGGATATTGAATAAGCTACCAAGTCAAATAGATTGATCTCTTGGTGTTTTAGCAAGTGATATGGTTACAACGTGCCATGCTGAAATGGAATTTTATAAGTATGTCTATCTCGATTTTTAACTACCTGTGATTTTAAATGCTACTTACCTAACTATTGCTTACCTTGACTTCAATTTTTAGATATTGTCAGAGGAGTTGAAATGTGATGTTGATGACATAGTGAGTATTGAACTGAATGTTTGTGATACTCAACCTAGCTGTCTTGGAGGTGCAAACAATGAATTCATATTTTCTGGAAGATTAGATAATCTTGCTTCAAGTTATTGTGCATTAAGGGCACTTGTTGACTCGTGTGAATCTCCCGGTGACTTGGCTAGTGAACAAGCAATTCGGATGGTTGCTCTGTTTGACAATGAGGAGGTATTTTTCTTCTTTTTTAATTTGTATGCCTTTTGTTTATGACTCTTTTGCGCACTTATAATTGTCGGGAAATCCTCCATGTTTTTCCTGGTGTTCTCACAATAGTTTCTCTATATTTGAAAAATATCTACTATTATTAATTTATTATAACTATTCAATAGCAATAAACTAGAAAGTACTACATCATTAAACCATTGCAATAAAACATTCTTTCAAATTGATAAAACTAACATCATATCAATCATTGGTAGTGTGGGACTCTTTACACTCTCAATCACAATAAATCAAGTTAAATCCTTTATGCTGTATCCTATTTATGAGTTAGTATAATGCATCTATTTTTATTTGTAATAATGCAATGATATTTTTTTGTTGATTTCACAATCCTACATCTAACTGCTGCTGTTTAGGTGGGTTCAGATTCTGCTCAAGGAGCTGGTGCACCCACCATGTTTCAGGCCATGAGACGTATAGTTGCTGGCTTGGCAAATAACTATGTTGGCGAAGGCACTTTTGAGCGCACTATTCGTCAATCATTTCTTGGTATGTCATTCTCTTATAAATTGAGGCTCAGATTATGAATTTTGGCTTGGATCCTTTTGCAGAGTTTGTAAATTTAATGTATAAAATAAGAATGGAGAGAGTATGGGATTTAAAATAATGGCTGAAATTGATAAAGAGGTCTTATGAGCTTCAGCCACAGCAACCAATTGTTGCAGGGCTTATATTTTATTAAGAGATGTGACTGCTGTAACTCTCTTCTGTGTATCTGTTGATGATTTTGTCCTGCAACATGGAGAGTTTGTCATTTATTTAGATGTCGAAAATATATAATAGGTCTATTTAGGATAAAGGAGTATATTCAAGGGGAAATAGTGATTTTTATTGTCATACTAGCAATAGTAAATTTGATGTGCATAATTTGTTGTCTAACATGATATTCTGAAAAGATTGCTAAATTACCTTTTGGATTGTATTCTTTACAGTGTCTGCAGATATGGCCCATGGAGTTCATCCAAATTTCTCAGATAAACATGATGAACACCACAGACCAGAGCTGCAGAAAGGACTTGTTATTAAGCACAACGCAAACCAGCGCTATGCTACCAGTGGAATCACATCTTTTCTTTTTAAAGAAGTTGGGAAAATCCATAATCTTCCAATTCAGGCAATTCCTCTCTATGATTTCATTTTATTTAAAGACATTATTCCTTTTAATGCAAAATCTGTTTTTTCAAAGGAGTGTTCTGCTAAAAGATCTTCAACTTTTTTTTGAAGTTACTGTTAGAACCTTTCCAAAATAATCTCTTGCAAGAGATGAAAGAGAAAGTAAAAGTGTTATTTATGGTTGTAACTTGTAATATCACAGAATTGAGGCATCTGAATACTATATTTTGTCTACTCACTATAGGAATTTGTGGTTAGAAATGACATGGGATGTGGTTCAACCATAGGTCCAATACTCGCTTCTGGGGTTGGCATCCGAACTGTTGACTGCGGAATTGCTCAACTTTCAATGCACAGGTATCAAATGATTTAGAAAAAATATATATAACTGCATATACCATATCAAAGCCTTTATGAAACCTTGTCATATACTCAGCCTTGATACTGAAAAGGTACAAGTTCTAACCGTGCCAGGATGGCATTTGGTTCTTGTACATTAAATGTTAATTTTTGCATCGGGGAAATGAGTGGGGGAAAAAATCAATTTTCAACATTTATATGATGTTTGACTTCATCTCTTTTAGAATCAGGTATCAGTTAGCTGTCTTTTTCTCTGCATAAGTATATTAGTTGTTATCCCTCTTAATTTCTTGTTTGTATCTTACTGAATTTTTTTCTTCTTTTATGAATAGTAATAGAAGAAAAAACCTTTCTGAAAAAGAAGCAAATGTTAATGTTATTACTTTCTTGTTCTATTCATCTGAGTCACTCCAAGGATATATTATATGGATTCTCTGATTCTGCTTGTATTTGATTTGCAGTATAAGAGAAATATGTGGGAAGGAAGATATAGACATTGCTTACAAGCATTTCAAAGTTTTTTATCAAAACTTTTCCAGCATAGACAAGTTGCTGACTGTGGATAGCTGAGCCTGTGTTTGGTACCATAACTGTGGTTGCTGAGAAAGTGGTGATAGTGGAATCAGAACCGGACATCAATTTTTAAGATATGTTTGGATTAGAAAAATCCGAGAACAAAATTCTAAAACCTTAGCAAATGAACTGTCTTCCCTAGCATTTAGTTGCATTATGCAAGAGTTAGGTCCCCTCTATTTGTTCAGAGGGCATATGTTGATACATCAAAACAATTATTTTAGATAATAATGAGGCAAAACCAAAAACAGCGATGAAAATTTCGTTACCACATAGTCAAATGCCGTCTTCCCCTGAATTATGTGTATGTTTGGTTTCAATTCTGGAGCATCCAGAATTGATTCTGGACGTGTAGAATTGATTCTGACTTGTTTGGTTTCTCAAAAGTAGAATTGATTCTGCCTCCAGAATTGATTCTACTTGAAGCTAGAAATCGTAGCTTTTGATTCTAGAATTGATTTTTACACTCAAATTTTTTGTTCAACTCACTTTTTCATGAATATATCCAAACATAAACCACTTCAGCTTAAAATCAATTTTGGCCAGAATCAATTTTACAGAATCAATTCTGCCAAAATCAATTCTCTCCGCCGCAGAACCAAACACACGCTATGTATATCTAATGATCGCTCCAAGGTAAACCAGAAAAACAGATGTGTGCTATCTCTGGCCTAAGTGGTGTACTTGTGATGGGCCAGCTTATTTTCTTATGATTACTTCTAAATTCTAATATATAATAATCAATAAGAAAAGGACTTACCATAAATAACATTATCATATGGCTAAATTTTACTCCTTGTGCATTCGTACGGGTCATTGACTTTTATTCGATATTTAAGTTTGTTATTATATTATGATAGAAAATTTATCTAAAATAAAATATTTAAAAATTTGTTTTATAATATTGTTAAAATATAAGTGAAACTATTGTGCTATTTTTTGTAAAACTTATTAAATAAATAAATTTGATTATAATTATCAATATAAATTATGAAATTTTTTATGTATCCGTCACAAATAATAGTCCCGTCCGTGTATATTTTTTAATAAAAAATTAGAAATTTGATTAGGATTTTTTAGGATAATTTAGTAAATTTGATAGTAATTAACTTTATTGTATTATTATTATATTATTATATTACTATTATTAATAGTTAATAGTATATTGTTAATTTTTATTCAATGAAAAATATTATTTATGTTTCTATTTTTATATTCCTAATTTTATGCATATTCATCTTATTTTTTTCTATAAATTTTTTTATTGACTATTTTATTTTCTTTTTTCTTTTAATAAATCATTGAGTTGATCGTATTAATCTGTTTTGTTGTTATTTTATTAGTATAGATTGTTGTGTTTTGTTGCAATCTATAATCTGTTTTGTTTCTATTTTTAAGCATATCATCTTATTTTTTGTATTTATCTTATATTTTTTTAGCAAAATTACATTGAAGAATATAAAACTCATAACGTGATTAAAAGTAATAAGAATAAATTAATAATTTTTGTGGTAATCAATTTTAATATAGATATCTAAAGTTATGGACTTCTTTGGCTAAATCCAGCTTATTTTCTCATGATGTTTGCTATATCCAATCCAGCTTATTTTCTTATGATGTTTGCTATATCCAAGTTGAATACATAAAAATAGAAATATATAAATAGAAACAAAAACAATAACTATATTTTAAAAAAAAAAACATAAACAATATTTTTCATAAAAAATAAAATAAAAAATATTATTACCAAGTTTACTACTAACTATTAATATAATAAAATAAAGTTAATTACTATCAAATTTACTAAATTATCCTAGATATTCTTAATAAAACTTCTAATTTTCGATTAGAAAAATACACACAGGACTATTATTTGTCATTGAAACATAAAAAATTGGATAAATAAATTTTACAAAAAATAACACAATAGTTTCACTTCTATTTAACAATATTTTATTCTAAATAAATTTTATATATTAAGATAATGATAAACATAAATATCGAAATAAAGAGACTCGTGCGAATGCACGTGTCTTTAAACTAGTTATTGGTGGCTCCAACTTTTTTTAAGACACTGATTTAAACACTTGATTCAAACCAACCCGCTATTGATCAGGTTATAGCTAGATTTGAGCTTTGTCAATTTTCATTGGTTTGAACTTTTTTGCTTAAAACCAAATCAAACCAACTTGTTACATAGTTTTGAAGTTGTTACGCCTGATTCAAACCAACCCGCTATTGAACTTTTTTGCTTAAAACCAAATCAAACCAACCCTGACATCAACCACACAAAAGAGGTCTTGTAGCACTTGTCTAAGATATGTCAAGTAGCTAATAGATAAATAGTAACGAAATTTGGGCAGAAAAATAGTGGTTGCCAAGTATATAAGTTGATATACACAAAATGTGGTGTGCAATGGTGTACATGCATGATTAGAGCTTGAGAAATTCCAGTTGAATCTCGACAACAAAATTCCAGCAATCGGAAGGATGTCATGTCAAGCTCTTTCACGGTAACCCCTTGAGCTCTTAAAGGAGCTGTATCAAAAACAAGAAAGTATATAAAACATTTGTACTCATTATTTAAAAGGTAGCCTGAACAAAGCTTCATTTACATAACCTAGCTAGTGTAAAAATTGTTTTCCATCATATTTATAAAAATTCACAAGACAAGGTATAAGAGCAAATTAACTAACAAAAGAACTTTGGCGATATGGTATTTGAATATACGAATGAAAATGATGAACTACTACAAGTAGGAAACGAATGCTCAGACAAGTTACAAGAACAACTGTATTCAACAGTATAGGTCAAGCAAAGCATACCTTCACCCAAGTCAAGCACACACTTATTCCGCTCTGGATAAGTCCTGACTTGACTCGCAGTAATCATCACACATGTCTACAAGGGACATGGAAGATGCAATAAGCATCCTTGCAAGACCAAGAATGGAGGAATGGATAAAAAATTGTCTTAAGACGGGAATATACAAATCCATTCCAGCCAAACTCAGCCAACATGCCTGCACTGAAATCAGCAAACAGAAAGTTTTGAAGCTGCAGCAACCCGCCAGCTTACATCATATGCCTCAGGCTGATCAGTTGCAGGCACGACCCATGCCCTTCACCAGGGCCAAACCATTCCAAAACTTGCATCAGGTGGTGGTCGATGAAACTGCAGTATCAAAAACAATAAAGAATACAATTAGATACAAAGAAAAGGTAAAAGCAGTTTTACTCCACACCAAGGGTCAACTGATACAAGATCATAGCTATGATCTCTAGCAATCAAAGCTATAATTTTTTTTGTTACTGTAGATCAAAGCTATGATCCATGAAGATTTATATAACTAAAGTTTAGAGTGGTACTCCAGAGTTGCTTTCATTAAGCTCAAGCATGTACGTACTTAGTTTAAAAGAATGAGTTGCTATATAAAATTCACTGACACGGAAAGCTAAGCATCTTGTCTTGTTAAATTATTATATAAGATCACTTGAGCATTAAATTGGAGATGTGGGGGGCTGTTATACCTGTGCAAATGGTTGATGAAGAGGTTCATAGGGAATAAAAGGCATTCCATGACAGTGACAAGAATACTGAGATGAATGCAAATACAATGTTGGTGCAGAGCATGCACTAACTTGTCTAGGATTAAATGGTACCATTGTCTCTGGATATCCATATCCTATTCCAGCTGGTGCTGGTGGAGCCCATGGCCCAGGTATGTGCTGGAGAAGAGGTTGTGGATGGTGTGCAGGAGAAAGCTGCGGTCCATGAGTGGATCCAAGCTGTGGAAACTCAGGGTGGTAGTTTGATACAGCTGTATACATGGGCTGCATGGTGTGTGATCCTCCATTGAACCCATGTCCAGGGTCAAATCTTTGCACAAACCTGCTATGCAAATCAAAAAATTAAATAAAAAAAAGTATGAGATAAATTCATAAACCATACACCAACCATGTCCCCACCTTTATCCTACTTCTATTCCTAACTATAAGCCTTCTTTCACAAAAAAAATGTCCCTAAATATAAGCACCTTTTTCAAATTACTAGATACATTTATTGATTCTATCCAAATGTACCCCTTGTTAATACTACCTATTTATGAAAAGTCAGAATTTAATACATCTATACACAATGTGAAAAGTACCAAAGATATTTATAATTAGGGACAAAGGTAGTATTAGTTAGACTCATAATTATTGCGGGAACACGTAACATAACATGTCAATAGATATTGTCTAAATAAATCACAAGCATGTTATGAAATTATAAAACTGCATTTCATTCTGATGTCAAAACCAATAGTATATCAATTGTGCATGCCCCTAACACATGTAAAGTTTTACATCCTTGAACATCTATTATGAAGCACAAAAATCCAAACTTCACTTCAAAAAGAACTTGAGAATTATGAGATAATGGCTAACAGTGAACAATCCAAAAAAATGAGTCTATTAATTAAGCATGACTGATTGGTAACTCGTAACACCAAACATGTTTTGGGGCTTTTCTAGAAGAAAAAATATACTCCTATCATATTTTCAAATACAAAACAAGACTAGGTACCATCACATTTCACGCTGTGTATTTAATACATGTCTCTAATGTCAAAATTTGTTAAAGTGCTGGAAGATGTAATGATTAGTTGTGCTAGAATTCAATAGTGTTTTTATTAATAAGAAAATAGAAATGCTGAAGAAGAAAACCTTCCTGCATAATCCTAGCTGGTTAGCTCCTAAGTGCTAACACAAATGAATTAATACCAAATACCCAAATATTGTAGATCAGTACATGTATCATGCCAGCACCCCACATCATAAAAAATACACAGGCATGATAAATCAAAAATGAATAAACGCATTATACTATCAAAAGGCATCTAATAGCTCCTACAGTGACAGCACAGATTTATGTCTGAGTGCTCAAATCCTTTATTTTGAGTAAGGTGGAAAAAACTTTACAAATCCAACAGACCACGAAACTAGATGAAACGGTAACAGGCATGCATACCTTTCATAGCTCCTGTCATAATCAGGATCCTTGCGGTCAACTTCACGGTCCCGGAATATAGCCACCCTACTACTTTGCATTTGCCTACCAACTGATTCCGTCTCTATCCTACTTCTAGCCCTACTGGAACTGACATCACACACAGCATCAGATTTATCTTCAACCCTAGAAACATCCAAGGAACCAAGTAAAGAGTTCTCTTCCTTTCTTGACTCACATTCTGGCTTTCCACCCAAAGAACCACCATCATCACTTGAACTAAAGATCCTAGCACGAGCCTTACTATACTCTTCCGTTCTCTCTTCCACACTTTTAGAGTTCCGATTCTTAACCGAGTTCGAATTTGCATCACTGTCAACTAGTGACTGCTTTTGTGGCCTCTGCTTAATTGCAACCTTCTTAACAGCATTGTCTTCTGACGGTAACTTTAAAGGGATATCTGCAAGGCGAATAAGAGGCGGCTTACATCCAGAAGTCTTATGGACAATAATTCTCGACCCAGAACCATCCGGTAAACTACCATCCAGTAAAACCATCGACTGCAACGAATAATGCTGAGCCACGCGATGTGCAGCCAACCGTAAATACGAAGTCGGCAGTTGCTGAAATTCAAGCTGATGTTGATTAGGATCATTAATGAACTTCACAACATCCTGCTCCATCCGTAAAACTGTAAATTAAATTAAAAACCCTAATCAATAATCAATCTAGTAAAACATAGTAATCTACAACCGTAAATCTTCGTTAAATTAAATCTGGAACAAATAGCATGAACTCACATAATGCATTTACATAATGTATACACACAAGAACCCTAATTTCTATTAAACTTCAAAAATTTCTTTCACTGAATGAGGAAAACTCACTGGAAAGTCGTTCGCGAGGGTTCTGAATTGCATCGCGAAGAAACTGATCAACCTGATTGATGACATCATCGGAGACATTGTTGTAACCGCCACTGGATGAGGGAGGAGAAAGTAGCGGAGCATCGTCGGAATCTTTGTCGGATGAGGGAATCAAGTTCAATCGGTTGATGGAGTCGGTCAAATCGGCGACCGGCAACGACGACGGCGAGAGTCTGAGTTCATCGGAAGAAGCCATTTAGAAAAAATTGGAAGTGAAGAAAAAGAGAATCTTGTAGGGTTAGAGCATGGAAGTATTCATTGCGGGAAATATGATGAGGTGGGGTTTGAGTTCACAGTTTCAGTTTTGGAATTTAGGGCAAAGTGCTGAGCTTCGCCGAAAATATCAAGAATTCAGTTTCTATCATAAAGGGTGGTAATTTAAAGTTCTACGGTATTGTGTGGTAAATAAAGTTTCTTTAATAATTGTTTCCATCAGAAATCATTTAACCCCGATGTTTTAGTTATAAATCTAATATTTATTTGATGGTCATTTTCCACTTTTTCATACTTATAGTAGTATGTGAATTTAACCACTAAACTATAACTAAACAAACAAATATATGCATAGGTGTCAAAACGGGTTGGGCCCGTCGAGCCGACCCCTTTAACCAGCCATTTTTTGCGGACCGAGTTGAGGTTTCTGGCTCGGTATCGTAAGTTGGAGGGGGTGAGTTTGCCCACTGACTTTTCATTTGTTTTTTTAAACTTCGAATGAAAATTGGGCATGGATTGAGGAAGTGTTTGTCATAGAGCTTTTGAGATTGATTTTTTGCTGCTAGGTTTTTTATTATGTGTGTCTCTAGATGTGCTTAACTAGGTTGTGCTCTTTGGCTTTTTGGTATTGTGATGTTAGTCACTTCCTACCATAGCAACATTGACATAGTTATAGTTTTTGGTATTGTAAAGTTGTTTTAATAGTTTTTTACCTAAACATTGTCATAATAATATTGAACCAAGTGAATTATTTTGGTGTTCTAATCAGGAGTGCACGTGGGCCGGATTGAGTTGGGTTTGGTCAAAACCAAAATCCGAACCACATAAGTTATGTTGGATTAGATTGCGTAAAATAATCACTCGTTATAACATTTGGCCGGGTTGGATAAATTCACTAATTTTCGGATTGAATTGGGTTGGGTAGTGGGTTACCCAAATTATTTTTTTACTTTTTTATATTAAATATCTAAACATCGAATCATCATATTATTTCATAAAAATAACCCAACCATTATATTTTAAAAAAAAATAGTGTAACTTTTTTTACTATAAAAAATAATCACCAATTTTTTGTGTAAATCCGCTAATTTACGGGTTGGATGGTGTGTTATCCAAATGATTTTTTTACTTTTTTTAATATCAAAAAACAAAACGATGAATGATCGTATTTGTTTATGAAAATTATTCAATTTTTTTTATTTTTTAAAAATAGTGCAATTAATTATCATACTTGTTTATAAAAATTATTCAATTTTTATAAAAGATATATAGTATAACTTATTTTCAATATAAAAATATTTAATAATCAAATGACAAAATCTCTAGTATTTTCATAAAAAATATTTCAAAATACATAGCACTAGTGGGTTTCTTGGGTCGGGTCTGAAATCCAATTTTTTATGGGTTTTTCATTTTTAAAATCGATATCCACCCACTAGCCCGATCCAACCCACTTTTTTGGATTGGATATGGCGGGTTTGACCTGATCAACCGGATTTGCCCAACTAATATACACCCTTACAAAGCATTGGTAAAATGTGAACCATTCCGAATACTACCTTTTGATTCTTCTGTTTCTTGTGAAGATATCAACATAGCAACCTTTTCATTAAATATCTTTCATTCGTTTTATGATAGTCCCAACTACACATTACAAATAAAATAAATTAATGACATTGTTTAGAAAAAATATTATGCATTAACAGCAAAAATTAAAATTATCTTTCATGACTTTATAATCCGTTGCAACAATTAAGCCAGCACCTTTGTTTGACTTTGGATTTCCACCATGTCCACTCACAAAAAGGATCGAAATATCTTCGCTCTTTGTATTTTTAACAAAGTCTTCTATTTTCGTCTCTAATCTAAAACTTGTTATTATCTACTAATATCTTTATTTCATCTTCAGAAAATTTAAAATTTCCCATCAAAAGTTGTTTGACATTATGACAATCTTCGTATGTATAAAACATTTGGAGTTGATCATATCTCAACCTAATCAAGAGGGCTCTTTTTTTTTTTTTATCAAAACTTGAACTAGAAATAGAAAATTCACCTCTCTTAGTCTTACCACTCATATTTTTTTAAAAGGTGAATAGAAAGGAAAAATGGTCTATGAGATGAAATAGATGATAAGTGCCAAAAAGTAGTAAAAGTACTATAATACCCATCTTCATACCAGTAATTTGAAAAAATACACGCATCCATCCCCAAACCTGCGCAGGTAATAATATTTGTACCTATGCCTATACTCTATGGGTACCTAAGTACTCGTACCCGTACTTTTGCTAAAAATAAATCGATTAATTATACTATCTTCCACCATATATTATATTATGCAGGGTATCTATTCTATTATGCTGGGTATCTATTCTATTATGCCACATGTAATAATCACTTTTAAAGAAGTAGATTTCGGTTTACCTGATTATAAAATGGACAATAAATAAATAAACGATGACGTATAAAGGGAGCAAACCCAAAATTGGCACACGTGTGAGATGGTTGGTACTATATGAGAAGAAAACCTCGATCGTCGTCTTTGAAACCCTATCTCGCTTCCAATTCGTAACTTGTACCAATCACTTTACCCCCAAAATTCCCAACCCTAACCCTAAAACCGCACCTTCTCATGAAATTCCTCACGCAAACCTTCACCATTGTCTCTGAATCAGATTCGATTCCATAACCCTCGAAGAATCTTCTTCTTCTCTTTCGATGGAGGGCTCTTCAGATGATCTAGGAGCCCCTGAATCATGGGAGGTCGCCGATTTGGATGATTCAATGAACCGCTTGAACCTTTTGATATCTTCCAACAAAGATTCCAAACCTCACGACCACGCCGCAGACGGTGTTGCTTCGGTACCTCCTCCTCCTCCTTCGTCTTCTTCCACCACTGGCGATAAGGTCTTTGATGATGCTGTTAATCAGGTTGATCAGTTTCTTCGTGAAGCGATTCAAAACCTTCGTGAACGCCTTTCAAGTAGGTTTACATATATAAATTGCTACTTCAATTGTGAAATATAGTATTAGATACTAATTAAGTATTGTAGATATAAATGGTTTCATACTATTGTAGAAATTTTCAGTATGTTTATTCTATCAGAGCTTTAGATACGAATTAAGGAGTTATTTTAGGTGTTGATTACTTATACATTTATAGTTCTTGTAGTTAATATAATGCTAATTTAGATATACCTTTGCGTGGTCGGGTTAGTGTCCGACACTTGACACTGACACATCGACACCGATAGTAATTTGAAAAAATGACACAATTCAATGTAATCATAGGTGTCATGTCAGTGTCTGACACCGGTCACGCTTAATCCAAGGAGTGTCCGTGCTTCATAGGTGAAACGATTCAATCATTCTCTGTTCATTTTCATGTGTAGCTC
The DNA here is from genome assembly GCF_020283565.1 of Trifolium pratense. Lineage (NCBI taxonomy): Eukaryota > Viridiplantae > Streptophyta > Magnoliopsida > Fabales > Fabaceae > Trifolium > Trifolium pratense. Next base: position 9,708,218 of record NC_060059.1, read on the forward strand.
TGTCATATGAAAATGAATATCCAATCGAGATGCTTCTTTATGCGATTTTGAGTATATTTATTCTATTTAGTACTGATTTGTGGCATACATTTAGCGATGTTTTGATTTGTGGCATACATTTTTTGATTGTTGCATTTTTTGATAAAAAACTGGGAGGTTATCTTTGTTATATACTTATGATGAAATGGATTTTCCCCCCCACATCCAAACTGATAATGAAGGAAACATAGATTGTTTTTTTTGACGAAGAAAACATAGATTGTTAAAAAAATATGACACTTGAATGTTCTATGGTTATTCTGTGATACATGCTACTTATCTAATGGCATCATTATGAAATTATGAATGCTTTATTTGAATATTACTTGTTTTAGATTAATCGTGTGTTATGTTTTTAAAAAGATTTTTCCTAATATACTAATTAAGGTTTCTGATTTGATTTATCCAGTTTTACGGATAGAGCAAGATGTTCTGAATTTAATTCAAGATCCTAATCAGCAGCAGATTGAATTTAATCAGCTTCCAACATCCTATTTAAGGCTGGCTGCACACCGGGTGGCTCAGCATTATTCACTGCAGTCAATGGTCTTAATGGATAATAATAGTTTACCAGATGGTTCTGGGTCAACAATTATTGTTCGCAAAACTGCTGAGTGTAAGCTTCCTGTTATCCGACTTGCAGACATCCCAGTAAAATTGCCATCAGAAAACAATGCTGTAATGAAGGTTGCAATCAAACCAAGGCCACAGAAACAGTCACAGGTTCTTAACAATGCAAATTCAAACTCAGGGAAGAAAAACAGCTCTAAAAGTGTGGAAGAGAGAAAAGAGGAGTATAATAGGGCTCGTGCCAGGATCTTTAATTCGACCAATAATGGTGGTACAGTGGGTGGAAAGCCAGAATGTGAGACAAGGCAACAGGATAACTCATTTAATGGTTCCTCTGGGTTTACTCGGGGGGAAGATAAATATTCTTCTGTATCTGATGTTAGTTCCAGTAGGGGGATGATTGGTTCTTCAACTAATACCGGTAGGGGGCTGATTGAGTCTTCGACATATACCAGTAGGGGGCTAGTTGAACCTTCAACTAATACCAGTAGGGGGCTGGTTGATTCTTCAACTAATACCAGTAGGGGGCTGGTTGACTCTTCAACTAATACCAGTAGGGCTAGAAGTAGGACAGAGAAGGAGTCAGTTGGTAGGTACAGGCAAAGTAATAGGGTGGCCATATTCAGGGACCGTGAGATTGACCGCAAGGATCCTGATTATGACCGAAGCTATGATAGGTATATGCGCCTTTTACCATATTATTTAGTGATGCACTTGTTTGCTAATATATATGACCTTTGTTGTATTGTTCCCCTTTCTTGAATACAAAGTTTGAATTTGCAGTCATGAATATGATTTGTGCTGTTACAATTAGTGTGACTTACTTTTTTATATATTCATTCCTATTTAGACCATATGTTAGTAAATATTTCCACTATAGAATGCACTGCATACAGAATATCTTGCGTGTCTCAATATTTTGTCTCTTGTTAACCTTTTTTGTTTGCTTCCAAAATACAAACATTAAAAAAAAATAATCCAAAATTACCATTTCTCATGCTCGGGCTTAACTCATGACGAAAGCATTTTTGTTTGCTTCCAAATACAAACATTAAAAAATGCAAAATTACCATTTCTCATCCTCGGGTTTAACTCATGACGATTTTTCATGATGATGCATTCATTAAATCTATCCCATGCACAAGATATTAGCTAAGTAGCTAACACTTCTGTTATATTGAAGAATTAATTTTATAGGTGCTTTCTTGATCCAATGAATAATTGATAAGTGGTTTTTGTTACAAAATATTTCAGACTTTCTCGTTTGTTTGCAATAGTGTTGTTGTTGGTGTTATAGCACTACAACATAGCGGAATTCAAACAAACCACTTTTTTCAAGTATTACTCTGATTTGGTATAAAATGCTGTGAAATAGAGGTACTATAGTGCTGTAGCGTAGTGGAATTTGAACAAATCGCTAGAAAAGATGAGTATAAATTCGAATATACTCTAAAGAGGAAGGGGTCCCTATTCAAAATATATTGGCAGTATTATTTTGATAAGTTATCGAGGGTATTAATCAAAAAAGAAATACAGAATTTTGAATAGTCTCCACGGTGTATGACTTATAGTTAATGAAATTTGTTGTCTTTTACTATTTACTATGTTCTGATTGTAAAATTAGTAAATATAAAGGATGAGATGAGATATAGCTGGAGTATGGCTTGATCTGATCATTTTTCTTGTAACTTGCATGGCAGGTATATGCAAAGATTTGATCCTGGGTTTGGATTCAATGGAGGATCATACCCAATGCAGCCAATGTATGCACCAGTATTGAATTACAACACAGAGTTTCCACAGCTTGGATCCCCTCATGGCCCCCAGCGACCCGCTGAACACCAACCACGGCCTCTCCCGCAGCATATATCAGGGCAGCATATATCAGGAACTTGGGTTGCACAATCAACACCTGCTGGAATTGGATATGGACATCCAGAGACCATGATGTCACCATTTAATCCTAATCAAGTTGGTGCACACTCTTCATCAACCATGTATTTGCATTCATCTCAGTATCCCTGTCAGCACCCTGGAATGCCTTTTATCCACCCTGAACATATTCACCAGCCCTTTGCACAGGTATAGGCAGCTACTAAACCTCCTATTTGTGATTGATCAAGTCTGAAACTATGTTTTATCAAAGTGCTTAATATCCATGTTTCTCGAGGTTTTATACTACAAGAATTGAAATGAAACAATTTTAAAATGTTACCTAAAGCTTTAGCCTTTAGGTATTAGGTAAATAAACCTTTACAGTTGACAAAGACATAAAAATAATTTGACAATGGTTGAATAGGGCAGCCTCGGCTGTCTAATAAAATACATGTGTTTCTCTATCTGTGAGATTGTTACAAGTTTGCAAATCATTTGATATATATGTACGCTTCTAGTATAGATCCTGTGCACATGGTGCATTATGATATACATTTGAATGATTAATAAAATTAGAAAAAGAAAGTTTGGTTTTAAAGAAAAATCGAAGTTCTCTATTCAAAATAAGAGGCTTACCATCATTTGCAACTTTGTAAAAAGTAAATGCTAAAACTTCAACACGGTGATAATATAATACAACAAATTAAACCTTAAAAAATAAAAGCAAACTGCACAGTTAGAGCCGATCTAAAAGTCCCCAAGTTCTTGCTCAATGGGAAAATGCTGATATTGTTAGGCCGGATGCCTTCACCGGGTTCGAATTCGGGACCTCGCAGTTGTGCGAGTTTCAGTGGTGCTTGCCACTTCGTCTAAAGCCAAAAACAAAAGCCGATCTAAAAAAAAGGCCAGTATTTTAGTAAGTGTCTCCCACTGGTGGCATCATCACATGAATAGTGGAGCACTTTAAAGAAACACCACTAGTCCTAGGCTCCTAGCTCAATTGGAAAATGCCGATTTTGTTAAGCTAGATGCCTTCACCCGGGTTCGAATTCAGGAGACCTCAGTTGTGCGTGAGATTCAGTGGTGCTTGCCACTTCGTCTAAGACCAAAAAAGCCGATCTAAAGACCAATATTTTAATAAGTGTCTCCCACTGGTGGCATCATAAGATGAATAATGCCTGATAGGATTCAATTGATCTAGAAAGGAAATCACCACACAGAATTCAAAGAAACAAAGAAAAATATATTGTATTATTGATGTGAAATGGGTTAGAGATCAAACGGGATCTGACCATGTATACAATGTAAAGTGAAGAAGGAAAATAAAAATGCAGGAATTTAAGATAGAATAAGCAATTCGAGCTGCTTAGCACTCCTCTGCAATGACTGCAATTGAATCAATCCCTAACCAACTCTCCATGATGGGTTCCGTATAAAAAGGATCTAGAGCCCTTCTCTCTCTGCCACGTGTTCAGTCACATCTGATGCATTTAATTGATTTGCATCATCCGGAGCACGTGCTTCTTTTCCTTTATTTCTATTCTTCCTTGTATAAACTATACCATATCTATCAATGCCGCTCTTAAAAGATATGCTAGCTAGAGCCATTTTCAGATATTCCGTCTTACAGAGATATCAATCGTGCAATCACTTTCTACAACAATTATAGAACCTCCAACACTAACTGATAAAATTTCAACCACTTAAATGCAATCACATTCTTAAAACAATGAATTGAACCACAATATTTTAAAACTTACATCACAACAGATTAAATTCAATGATGCACCGCAACTTAAATGTTGGAAGTTTGTGTCCTATCAAAGGCCAGTTCAGCCGAAGTGGTGAAATATAACTGTTAATCATTGTATTTTTTAATGTCTTTTAACTAAACAAATAATGCAGTTAACATTCAAAAATAGTGGAAAAACTTCTGGGTTCTATACAGCAACTGGATTGATATATTATCATGCCATCGATAAATTATTTTTCTCCTCTTTTTTATTAGAATTTGCAAATTTGTCTTTTGTTCTCTGATATTCTGGCTGGTGTGATTAAGTTGTGTATTGTGCACCTTTTTGCACTTGACAATGGCAGTTTTTCCTTATTCATACCGCAAATTCAATTTGTTGATTCCCATCTATGTTTGGTCTTGCCCTATCTTTTTACCGTCAATTTTTTGCTTCCTTTTCAGTAGCTGCTGCTTGTGAATGTTATCCTTTATGCTTTTCATTTAAATCTAATTATCATCTTCTATGTACTTGATATGCAGTCTCTTCAGCCACCACCTGATGCAAGTTTTGGATTGGCCCGGCCCCGATGAGGGGCATAGGCCATGCCTGCACCCAGTCAGCCTGAGCTATATAATGTTAGATTATGGTCTGCTGCAGCTACAGATCTCTTTCAGCTGATTGGTGTGCAGGCATATAGGCCGAGATTGGCTGGAATGGAATTGTGTGTATTTCTTAGAACAACTCAAACAATGACCATTCCTCTCATCTCGGTCTTTGAAGGATGCTTCATGCATCTTCCATGAGTCCCATGACTATGTTTCTCTTGTCACAATTGATATCCTGTGAGGAGCTTTTGGAGCACACACTGCTGCTCATGAATTAGAGTGAACCGAGGACTTCTGTGGAGCCATAGAAGTTTGTGCTTGACTTGGATGAAGGTATGCTTTGCTTAACCTTTATTGTGGCATTCAATTGTTCTTCAAGCTTGACTGAGTCATTCTTTCCTCTTCATGTTGAAGTTCATCTAATTCGTTTCTTGCGACCGGGTATGTACGAATACAGTGGAATCATCGGAGGGACACTTCAATGATTCATTGGTAAGTAAATTTCCTTGCACTTTCTTATGTGAATTTAAGTTTAAAACCAATGATATGTTATTAACTTATTGAAGCTACCTTTAAAGAATGAGTATCAATTGGCATTTTTTTGTGTTCATGTGTTTTGTCAGCTTCAGCTCCACAAATAGAGCTAAAGTGATTTCAGATATTGCTTGGCGTCATTTGCCTTCAGATTGCAGGAACTTTTGTGCTGAAGATTTAACTGGAGTTTTCTAGCTCTAGTTACTATTCCCTATATACTTTACAGTCTGCCAAATTATCCGTTACCTCATGTATGGCCAACTTCTGTATATTTTACTCTCGTCATACATTTCTTTGTTTGAATTTCCATATTTGCTATGTTTTAACCATTTTTTTACAGTGGGCTTTTCGTATGGATTGTTTGCTTACTTTTTTTTACCTTCCCGTCTTTTTGTAAATAGATGATTGATGCCACGTATATACTTCATCCTTTCCTCTCCCACCATCCTCCCTTCCAAATTCAGTTCATACCCTCTCATAAGTTTGTTTATTTTTTGACAATAGACCTTATTTAAGCTAATCGCTGCTGCTTTGCTCGCCATATATGAACTTACCTTAAGATAGGGAGAATTGTGAGAAATATAGAACAAGTAATTGGGTGTCTCTTGATTTGGATGCATAATTGAAAAGTGATGTAATCTGGGGTCAGAGGTAGGTGAGGTTCGTGCTGAAACAAGGTGTGTTTCAAAAAAAAAGTTAGATGGTTATGTTGTTTGTTGTGCTGTGGTTCCTACCCCTTAAAAGGGGTTGTTCAGTTTTGTTGGATGCGGACAAAGACAGGGGAAATCGAGAAACCTAATCAAATGCTTACAATAATCCCTGCTACAAGTGTGTTGAAGTTAATTTCCAAATTGGATTTGAGGGTAAAAATGTAATTTTGCGGAGCTTGAGTCAACTTAAGGGGGCTTAAAGAGCAAAATTCAAATAACATAACACTTGATAGTTATAACTGTTTTGAGTCCACTAAAAAAAACTTTTGTGATATATTTTGGAAATTTTTTTATTATTAGAAAATATCTCAATAAAATTTACACTATTATGAATTTATGAGATATCTTTCGGTAGTTGGTAGAAACATGAGGAGATTCTGATCAAATTAGGTGGCGAAAATCAACCATCAAACCATTATTTAAGCACTTTGTTCAACGGTTGATATCAAAATATACACATCTGAAACACTCGTCTACAGTAACGTGAATATTTCAAATTTCTGAAATAAAGTATCACTGAGTGTGTAATTATTCTTCAAGAAATGAAAGGACAAGCTATTTTCATGCTACATTCATGTATGCCATGCCAATTCGAGTGACGTATATTTTGAATTTTGTCAACGTTTGTAAAGCAGCATGTTTATTGCTTACAGTATATATTTGTAATTTGCAATTAATTAGCGATTTTATTTTTTAGAATAAATAATGAGTTTGATTAAATATATAATACTATTTGGGTCCATTTGGAATAACTTATTTTTAAGCTTATGAAAAACAACTTATGCAAATAAATAAGTTTTTATTTATTATT